>NC_083401.1:105020283-105323497 GCF_020745735.1 Hemiscyllium ocellatum
GTTTGTGGTACACATAAATGATTACGACTTGAATGTAGGAGGGGTAATCAGCACATTCGATATGAAACATGTGGTAAATTGTGAGCCGATTAGCCTTAGAGGAGAATAGGAATGAGCTGGTCAGGTGGACTAATCAGTAGCAAATGGAATTTATTCTGGATTAGTCTGAGATGATGCACTTGGGCAGGACAATCAAGGCCACGGAATAAACGATGAATGTCAGGACCCTAAAAAACACCAAGGATCAGAGGGACCTTGGTGAGCACGTCCTCTGCTCCCTTAAGGCAACAGAACAAGTAGATAAAGTGGTTAAAGCAGCACTTGGAGTACCTGTCTTTATAAGCTGAGGCAGAGAGTCTAAGAGCAAGGGCGTTATGCTGAAAACTGTTTAAAATGTTGGTTAGGCTGCAGCTACGGCATTGCAGGCATTTCTGGAATCCATATTGTAGGAGGGAATGACTGCACTGGAAAGGGTGCAGAGGAGATTTACCAGGACGTTGCCTGGGCTGGAGAGTTTTAATTATGAAGAGAGATTGAATTAGACTGGGGTTGTTTTCCATGAGATGATTGAGAAGGGGCATGATTAAGTTATAAAACAATTATAAGGGGCATAGAGATTGATGGAAAGAAACTTTTCCCCTTGGTGGAGGGATCAATGACAAGGGCATTGATATAAGGTAAGGGGCTGGAGGTTTAGAAGAATGCATGGAATTTTTATTTCCCACCCTAGAGAGTGGTGGGAATCTGGAACTCATTGTCAGTATAGATGGTGGAGGCAGAAACATTCATAACATTACATGTTACACCTATATTTATATTTAGGAGGAGAAAGTGAGGACTGCAGATGCTGGAGATCAGAGCTGAAAATGTGTTGCTGGAAAAGCACAGCAGATCAGGCAGCATCCAAAGAGCAGGAGCATTCAGGAGCATTCCTGAAGAAGGGCTCATGCCCGAAACATCAGTTCTCCTGCTCTTTGGATGCAACACATTTTCAGCTATATTTATATGTGACACTAAAACATATAAGGATATGGGACAAGTGCTGGAAAGTGACATTGAAAGAGAGTTAGGTGGATTATAGAGAGTCATAGAGATGTATAGATTGCAAACAGACCCTTTAGTCCAAATTGTCCATGTCAATCAGCTATCCTAACTTAATCTAGTCCCATTTATCTGCACTTGGCTCATATCCCACTAAACCCTTCCTATTCATATACCCACCCAGATGCCTTTTAAATGTTGTAATTGTACCAGCTTCTTCCACTTCCTCTTGCAGCTCATTCCATACATGTACCACCCTGTGTGTGAAAAATTTGCCCCTTAGGTCCTTTTTAAATCTTTCCTCTCTCACTTTAAACCTATGCAGAATTCTGGACTCCCTCAACCCAGGGTAAAGACATGTCTATTTACTCTTGATTTTATAAAAACCTTTAGAAAGTTACCCCTCAGCCGATGCTCCAGAGAAAACAGCCCCAACCTATTCAGCCTCTCCCTATAGCTCAAACCCTCCAACCCTGCCAACATCCTTGTAAATCTTTTCTGAACTCTATCAAGTTTCCTATAGGAGGGATACCAGAATTGCACACAATATTCCAAATGTAGCCTAACCAATATCCTGTACAGCTGCAACTTGACCTCCTAACTCTTGCACTCAATGCTCCAAAAAAAAAGGAAAGCATACTGAACATCTTCACTATCCTGTCTACCTGCGACACCACTTTCAAGGCACTATGAACCTGCACTCCAAGGTGTCTTTTTACAGTAACACTCCCCAGGACCTTACCATTTAGTGTATAAGCCTTGCTAAGATTTGCTTTTCCAAAATGCAACACCTCACATTTATCTAAATTAAACTCCATCTGTCAGTCCTTGGACCATTGGCCCACCCGAACAAGATCCCATTGTAATCTAAGGTAACCTTCTTCGCTGTCCACTACATCTGCAAACTTACTAACTATATCTCCAATGTTCACATCAAATCATTCATATTCAATGACAAAAAGCAGTGGATCCAGCACCGATCCTTGTGGCACTCCACTGGTTACAGGCCTCCAGTCTGAAAAGCAACCCTCCACCACCATCCACTGTCTTCTACCTTCAAGCCAGTTCTGTATCCAAATGGGTGGTTCTCCTTGTACTCCACTGGATCTCACTTTGCCAACCAGTCTACCATGAGGAACCTTGTCAAATGCCTTAATGAAGTCCATGTAGGTCACGTCCACCACTCTGCCCTCAATTTTCTTTGTTACTTTTTTAAAGAAAACCTCAAGTTTGTGAGACATTATTTCCCATGCACAAAGCCATGTTGACTTTCCCTAGTCAGTCCTTGCCTTTCCAAATACATGTAAATCCTGTCCCTCAGAACTCCTTCCAACAACTTGCCCAGCAACGATATCAGGCTCACTGGTCTATAGTTTCCTGGCTTTTCCTTATCACCTTTCTTAAATAGTGGCACCACGTTAGCCAACCTTCAGTCTTCTGGCACCTCACCTGTGACTATCAATGATATACTTATCTCAGCAAGGGGCCCAGAAATCACTTCCCTAGCTTCTTGGGTAAATCTGATCAGGTCCTGGGGATTTATCCACCGTTATGAGTTTTAAGACATCCAGCACCTCCTATTCTGTATTATGGACATTTTTCAAAATTTACCAGCTATTTCTCCATATTCTATATCTTCCAAGTTCTTCTCCACAGTAAATACTGATGCAAAATACTTGTTTAGTATCTCCCCAATCTCCTGCGTCTCCAAAGTTTGGCTGCCTTGCTGATCTTTGAGGGGCTCCATTCTCTCCCTAGTTACCCTTTTGTCCTTGATGCTTTTCTAAAAATCCCTTTGGATTCTCCTTAACCCAATTTGCCAAAGCTATCTCACGTCCCCTTTTTGCCCTCTTGATTTCCATCTTAAATATATGCCACCTGCCTTTATACTCTATGGATTCACTCGATCCCTGCTGTGGATATTTAACATATGCTTCCTTCTTTTTCCTTGATCAAACCCTCAATTTCTCTAGTCATCCAGCATTCCCTATACATACCAGCCTTCCCTTTCACCCTAACAGGAATATACTGTCTCTGGACTCTCGTTATCTCATTTCTGAAGGCTTCCCATTTTCCAGTCGTCCTTTTACCTGCGAACATCTGTCCCCAATCAACTTTTGAAAGTTCCTGCCTAACACCGTCAAAATTGGTCTTCCTCCAATTTAGAACTGCAACTTTTAAATCCGATCTCTCCTTTTTCATCACTATTTTAAAACTATTAGAATTATGGTTTCCGGGAGGAGGTCAGGTTTTGCACCTTCTCTACTGGTATATCCACAGACAGAATCAGAAAATTTCCTTGTACACACAAATTCCTCTCCATCTAAATCTTTAACTCTACGGTAATCCCAGTCTATGTTTGAAAAGTTAAAATCCCCTACCATGACCAACAGATTATTCCTACAGATAACGAAGATCTCCTTACAAATTTGTTTCTCAATTTCCCTCTGACTATTGGGAGTGTATAATACAATCCCAATAAGGTGATCTTCCCTTTCTTATTTCTCAGTCCCACCCAAATAATGGATGTATTTGCAGGAATATCCTCCCTAATTACAGCCTTAATGTTATCCCTGATCAAAAATACCACTCCCCTCCTCGCTTGCCATCCTTTCTATCTTTCCTACAGCATTTGTATCTTGGATTTGTAACCATGCCTTAAGTTCATCTGCCTTCACTGTTAGGCCTCTTGCATTGAAATTAATGTGTTTACTTTATCAGGGCTATCTTGTTTGCTGCTTTGCTCCTGTCTGCCCTGATTGTTTGTCTTGCCCCTTTTCCCAACTGTACCAGTCCCAGACTGATCTCTTTCTACACTGTGTCACTGGGTCCCACCACCCCACCTTACTCATTTAAATGACCCCGAGCAGCTCTAGCAAATTTCCCTACCACTATATTTGTCCCCTTCCAATTCAGGTGCAGTCCATTCTTCTTACACAGATCATTTCTACCCCAGAAGAGATTCCAATGATCAGAATTCTTCTACCCTGAACCAGCTCCTCAGTTACGCATTCATCTGCTCAATCTTTCTATTCCTACCCTCATTAGCTCATAGCACTGGGTGTAGTCCAGATATTACTACCTGAGGACCTCCTTTTTAAATTCCTGTCTAACTTCCTATATTCTTCCTTCAGAATATCATCCTTTTCCATTCCTATGTCATTTGTTCTATTGTGTACAAAGACCTACTGCTGGTCCCTCTCCCTTTTGAGAATATTCTGCACGTTCTCAGAGATATCCTTGATCCTGGCACCAGGCAGGCAACACACCATTCTGAATTCTTGTCGTCGGCTCCAGAAACATCTGTCTGTGCTTCTGACGAGACAGTGCCCTATCACAATCGATTGCTTGGAACCTAACATAGTGAGGACAGGAATAAGAGTATAGAGCAGATGAACGCATGGCTGAGTAGCTGGTCTATGGGAGAAGGATTCACATTTTTGGACCATTGAAAGCTCTTTTGGGGTAGAAGTGACCTGCACCTAAATTAGAAGGCAACAAATATTCTGGCAGGGAGGTTTGCTACAGCTGCTCAGGAGGATTTAAACTAGTAAGGTGGGGGGGGGGGGGGGGGTGGAAGAGAGAGCCAGGGAGATAATGAGGAAAGAGATCATTCTGAGACCGGTGTAGTTGAGAACAAAGGTGAGTCAAACAGTCAGAGCAGGCAGGGACAAAGCAGAGAACAAGGCAGGACTGATAAATTAAACTGCATTTATTTTAATGCAAAGGGCCTAACAGGGCAGGGCATGGTTAGGAACATGGGACTGGGATATCATAGCAATTACAGAAACATGGCTCAGGGATGGACAGGACTGGCAGCCTAATGTTCCAGGATACAAATGCTACAGGAAGGACTGAACGGGAGGCAAGAGAGGAGAGGGAGTGGGGTTTTAGATAAGGGATAGCAGTATAGCTGTACTGAGGGAGGATATTCCCGGAAATATATCCAGGAAGGTTATTTGGGTGGAACTGAGAAAAAAGAAAAGGATGATCATCTTAGTGCGATTGTATTATAAACCCCCCAATAGTCAGAGGGAAATTGAGGAATACATTTGTAAGGAGATCTCAGTTATCTGTAAGAATAATATGGTGGTTATGGTAGGGGATTTTAACTTTCCAAACATAGACTGGGACTGCCATACTGATGAGGGTTTAGATGGAGAGGAATTAGTTAAGTCTGTACAAAGCAATTTTCTGATTCCGGATGTGGATGTACCTACTAGAGAAGATGCAAATCTTGACCTTCTCTTGGGAAATAAGGCTGAGCAAGTGACTGAGGTGTCAGTGGGGGAGCACTTTGGGGCCAGCGACCATAATTCTATTAGATTTAAAATAGTGATGCAAAAGGATAGATCAGATCTACAAGTTGAAGTTCTAAATTGGAGAAAGGCCAATTTTGACAACATTGGGCAAGAACTTTCAAAAGCTGATTGGGGGCAGATGTTCGCAGGTAAAGGGATGGCTGGAAAATGGAAAACCTTTAGAAATGAGATAACGAGAGTCCAGAAAAAATATATTCCAGTTAGGGTGAAAGGAAATGCTGGTATGTATAGGGAATGCTGGATTCCCTGGAGTGTCAGAGGCTGATGGGTGACCTATTAGAGGTTTATAAAGTCATGAGGGGCATGGATAGGATAAGTAGACAGTCTTTTCCCTGGGGTGGGGAGTCCAGAACTAGAGGGCATAGGTTCAGGGTGAGAGGAAAAAAGATATAAAAGAGACCTAAAGAGCAACTTTTCCACGCAGAAGATGGTACATGTATGGAATGAGCTGCCAGAGGAAGTGGTGGAGGCTAGTACAATTGCAACATTTAAAAGGTATCTGGATGGGTATATGAATAGGAAGGGTTCAGATAGATATGGGCCAGGTGCTGGCAGGTGGGAATAGATTGGGTTGGGATATCTGGTCGGCATGGACAAGTTGGACAGAAGGGTCTGTTTCCTTGCTGTATATCTCTATGACTCTAACCCCAGTTACATTATTCAGTCTCAGTACCAGAAACCTGGCTGTCTGTGCTACATCCCCATGAGAATCTATAACCCCTACATTTTCTAAAACAGCTTAATTGTTTGAGATGGGGATAGGCGCAGGAGGCTTCTGCACTATCTGCTTCCCTCTCCTACCTTTCCTAAAGTTCATCCATCTACCTTACTGCATCTGCATTTTTTCTCTTCCTATAACTGCCATCCATCAGACCTCCTAACTCCTGTAAACTCCTCATTACCTCTAACTGCCACTCCAATCAATCCATGCGATCTGATAGGATTTGCAACCAAAAACCCTAACTGCAGACATAATCATCAGTAATATGGAAACTCTCCCTAATCTCCCATATCTTACAGGAACAGCACATCACTCACTAAAGTCCATCTTTGCACCTTAACAATCTGCAGATCCAGAAAATAGCACAGTCTTACTGCTCTAAAAATCACTGCTTCAGGCTAATTTAGTACCTATGTTTTATATTTTTAAAATTTAAACAAGAGACTGATGTCAATAAATTATACAATCAAAAAAGAATGCACTCTACTCACCATTGCAGATTTACAAAGAAAAAGAACAGAGGGGTTACACTTAAAAAAATATGCGTTTAGCTGCTGCTGTGCTGTGAGCTCTTCCATACAGGTTCCTCCAAGATCAGCTATGAAATGCCTGTTTGTTAATTTTTCTTAGACACACTCTAATGTCAAGAGCTACTTGAACTCAAACAGCAAAGTCAGTTGCTGTGCAGATTCACTGTTGTTTTCTTTCTTGTTTGATTCACTGGCCAGATGGTCCCTGCCTTTCTCTCTCTTTCACCTTTTTAAAGTGCTGTTGTATTGATCTTTTTATCCCCAAAGCTCCAAAACAATATAACAGCTTATAGAACAGTAATTACTGCTCCTGTAATTTGAGGAAATCAGCTTCAACACCTAATATATCCCAAAGAAAGAGCAATACTTATAGCCACAATTTTTCCCCATCCTCCATCTTGAGTAACCCAGAATCCTATAATATTTTTGACCAGCACAGACTCAATGGGTCAAAGGGCCTTTTTTCTGTACTGTGGAGCTCTATGACTCTATTAATAGAAGAACGGCTCAAAGGGCTAATGGCCCAATTCAGGTTCTAATGGTATTGTGTAAACAGCCTTGAGAATTTCAAAGTTACATCTTAAACATTCAACATTACAAGACTTAATTTTTGACCTTTGTAAACTATCAGGTTAGAATATGAATAAGATCAAATAGCAATGTATTGCAATTCTCTCAAGATAAATGATGCACAGTCAAATATTTGAATGAACTTCCCCGATAGCTCAATGAATTTGTCCAATGAGCAGCTTAGCAATACAATGGAAGAACACACCAGGTTGAATCTCTGGCCTATGTTAGCTATTCTCAGCTAGGACAGCAATAACAGTAAAACCAAACTGCCTCAGTACTGCTAGGTTAGAGACGCAGAATTTTTGTTTCTAATTCCTATCCAGATCTACTTATGAAAGTTCACAAATTAACAAATTAAATTGTGTGCATAATTAACAGATGAGGAAGGCAGAATTGGCTGTGTGCACTTGAACAGCTTATTAATAGTCACCATTAAGGTTCACAAGTGAAGAGTGATCATTTGGACAAGATAATAGAGCATGGGTGAGGCTCTCTTGTGGTGCACTGGTAGAGTACCTACCTCTGGTCCAGAAGGCCTGGGTTCAAGACTCATCTGCAAGTTTGTAATAACATTTTCTGAACAGGTTAAATAGACAATAACTAAAGCATGAGTGACCTCACAGAAATGGACAAAAACATGTTGCTAACATCATAAAGGAGGAAAAAAAAGGATGAAAGGAGAGAATTGATGAGGAAAAGGCTGTATCAAGCAAATCTTACCATATCTTTAATTTGAGAAAGGGTGATTTTCAGAGTGACGTTCAGGGCTAGATCTGTATCTTCCACAGGCCTGAGAGCATCAGTATAATCTTCAAATAAACTCTTAAACAGCATTTGAGCATATCTTCCATCTGCTGACTCAGAGCCTATCCAAATAAAAAGCAAATTCTTATTTGAACACAAATGTAGTACAATGTGGTGAAAATTAAGATTAATTTTGTACAACCACTATCAGTTTATTTCCATTTAACTTACTTGGAAATTGATACAAAACAGAGCAACAATCTCCTTAGGAATTGCAAAAAAAAATCAGGGTCCATATAAAATCTTAACTTTATTTAAAAAAAAGAGTGGGACTTGAGAAAAAGTGATACAAGAGATTGTAATTATACAAGATGACATTTTGTGCACAAACAGTTGTGTTGATAGGTTAAAATGCTGATTTTTTTAAAAAAAAAACAAGAACCCTGGTAATGCTGTAATGCAGGGTAGGTGGATTAAGACCCACATCTTCTAGTCTGAAGCTGTCAACCAGATCAGTGAGGTATCCACCACCTGGAGGACTGCCCTGCAATGCAGGAAAAAGGTTATTATCTTCTTCGCTCTGCAAGAGTAAATGCCAGCATTTTCTCACTTGCTATCTCAAATATTGCACAACCAAGGTTATGATATCACACTGCAACCACTTCAGTTTCACCCAGCGTACCCCACCCCCACTAAAGCTGCATATCCTCTGTAACTGCTATTCACTCACTTGGGTCACCTCACTGCATTTTAGCCACATACACCAGCAGCTGTGCCAGCCACTTTCATTTCATTTTGTCTCATTGCAAACATAAATCTACCACAATAGGGCAGAGGAAGACAAGACAGGTTACATTAATATATGTAAGTCAGCCTCTCACCACTCAGTGACGAGATTCTCATCTCGCTGTTCAAAACTCAGGTGGAAAATTTAACCATTTTTCTAAGTCCATAATCTCATTTATACAATCTGAGCATACTTTATCAATTGATTCATCATTGTCTATATCATTCTGGGTCTAGGAAGACTTTACCCAAAATGCCATGAATGGTGGAACTCTTAAGTAACAGGAAAAACTGCTGGAAATAGCCAGCAGGTCCTGCAGCATGTGTTGTGACTGAAACAGAGTTACTGCATTCACAAAGGTAGCACAGCAAGTAGAACACTTGTAATTCAACTCATGGATGTGGACATCACGGACTGGGCCAGCATTTACCTCATGTCTCTTGATGCCATTGAGAATGTGGTGCTCAGCTGTCTTTCTGAACCATTGCAGTCCATTTGGCGTAGGTTAGGGAGAGAATTCCTGAGTTTTTACTCAGCAACACTGAAGGAATGGTGATATATCTCCAAGTCAGAATGGTGAATGGCTTGGAAGGGAACTTGCAGGTGGTGGTGTTCTGAGACTGAGTATCAATGATGGAGGGAGCAAATGTTGGAATGTGGTGCCAATCACGTGGGTTGCTTTCTCTTGCATGGTGTCAAGCTTCTTGAGTGTTGTTGGAACTGCAATCATCCAGCCAAGTAGGAAGTATTTCATTACACTGATTTGTGCCTTGTAGATGGTGGACAGGGTTTGGCAAGTCAGGAGATAGGGATTCTTCACTGTAGGATTCTTAACCTCTGGCCTGCTCTTGTAGCCACATGATTTAAACTGCTAGCCCAGTTCAGTTTCTGGTCAATGGTAACCACTAGGATGTTGAAAATAAAGGATTCAACAAGGCAGTGACAATGAATGTGTGAGGCAATGGTTGGACTCTCTTTTATTGAAAACTGGCACCTGTGTAGTGCAAAGATACCTTTCACTGTCAGCCCAAGCCTGGATATTGTCTAGGTCTTCCTGCTTTGGACATGGACTAATTATCTGTATCTGTGGAATCATGAATGGTCCTGAACATTGTGCAATCATCAGTGAGCATCCCTACTTCTGACTTATGTTGGAGGGAAGGTCATTGATGAAGCAACTGAAGATGGTTGGGCCGAGAACATGATCCTGTTGAATTCCTGCAGAAGTGTCTTGGAGGACAGATGACTGACCTCCAACCACCACACCAACTTCATTTGTGTCAGGTATGTCTCCAATCAGTGGAGAGAGAGTGTCCTCCCCACTCCACATCAGCTAACTCCCATTGACTCAAGTATTGCTTGGTCTCCTTGATACTACACTCAAATGTGGCCTTGATGTCAAGGACGGTCACTCTCACCTCATACTTGAAATTCAGGTCATTTTCTGCTTTTGAACCAAGGTTGGAATGAGGTCAGGAGTGAGTGATCCTGGTCGAATCAAAATGGACTGCACGCCTTGTCATGTGTTGTCCAGGTCTATAGCCTTCAGCCGTTTCTTAATGTCAAATGGATTGAAACAAATCGGGTGAAAATTGGCATCTGTGATGTTGAGAACATTTGGAGAAGATGGATTCAAATGGTTAGGAAGAGTGTCCCACAGTCAGCATCACATTGAAGCAATCTGGATAACATTTCAAAAGCGGGTGAAGAGCAAGAAAAAGCAACTGATTGAAAAAGTAAGATTGGCTGAGTAATTTATACTATTTTTATTGCTTATAATTTTGTAAGCATTTTAACCTACCAAAACAACTGCTTGTGCACAAAGTGCAGTCTTGTATAATTACAACTTCTGTGAAATGAGAGTATCTTATATCACTTTTTCTCAAGTTCCACTCTTTTTAAATAAAGTTAAGGCCTTAATACATGTCTTTTTAACATTCTTAGTCCTGTTCACATTATTTTGCATTGTGACCCTGTTTGATTCTCTTCTTTGAAGTCTCAGGCTATCACTTTTCTTCTTATTTCCCATTTTATCATTTATTTTTTCCTTTGTTTCCCTTTCTTCTGTCTGCCTGTCTAGGTTCCCATCCCCTTGCCATTTTAGTTTAAACATCCCAACTACATGAGCAAATATTGTCTCAAGACATGAGCTCCAGTCCTGCCCAGGTGCAACAGGTCCAGCTTGTACTAGGCCCATCTCCTCCAGAACCGGTCCCAATATCCTTGAAATCTGATTGCTTCTGTAGTTCAATATTTGGTCCGTATGTGTTGTTTTCCTGTAGATGCTGGTTTGAAGTTCACCGTTGGCCGTTTGCTCGACCGAACATCAAGGAATGGCAGTTTGTTGTTTTCCTCCTCTTTAGTGACTTTTATGCCAGTCTGGGTATTAATGGTTTTGAAGGTTTCCTTTAATTGGTTTTATTTAGTGATGACAAAGGGATCATCCACATAGCGGACCCAAAGTTTGGGTTGGATGGTTGGCAGAGCTGTTTGTTCAAGTCTCTGCATTATTGCCTCTGCTAAGAACCCTGATATCAGAGATCCCATAGGTGTTCCGTTGGTTTGTCTGGAGGTTGTGTTGTTGAAGGTGAAGTGTGTGGTAAGGCATAGGTCCACTAGCTTGATGATACTTGTTAATGAAGCTAGTGGTGTTTGGTGTTGTGTCTTTGGGTCTTCTAATAATGTAGCTGAAAATGTGTTGCTGGTTAAAGCACAGCAGGTCAGGCAGCATCCAAGGAACAGGAAATTCGACGTTTCGGGCAAAAGCCCTTCATCAGGAATGAGGAAAATGTGTCCAGCAGGCTAAGATAAAAGGTAGGGAGGAGGGACTTGGGGGAGGGGCGATGGAGATGTGATAGGTGGAAGGAGGTCAAGGTGAGGGTGATAGGCCGGAGTGGGGTGAGGGCGGAGAGGTCAGGAAGAAAATTGCAGGTTAGGAGGGCGGTGCTGAGTTTGAAGGAATCGACTGAGACAAGGTGGGGGGAGGGGAAATGAGGAAACTGGAGAAATCTGAGTTCATCCCTTGTGGTTGGAGGGTTCCCAGGCAGAAGATGAGGTGCACTTCGTCCTACTGTCGTGTTGTTATGTTCTGGCGATGGAGGAGTCCAAGGACCTGCATGTCCTTGGCAAAGTAGGAGAGAGAGTTAAAGTGTTGAGCCACAGGGTTTGGGTTGGTTGGTCCAGGCGTCCGAGAGGTGTTCCCTGAAGCGTTCTGCAAGTAGGCGGCCCATCTCCCCAATGTAGAGGTGGCCACATCGGGTGCCGCGGATGCATTAGATGATGTGTGTGGAGGTGCAGGTGAATTTGTGGTGGATATGGAAGGATCCCTTGGGGCCTTGGAGAGAGGTAAGGGAGGAGGTGTGGGCGTAAGTTTTGCATTTCCTGCGGTTGCAGGGGAAGGTGCCGGGAGTGGAGGTTGGGTTGGTGGGTGGTGTGGACCTGACGAGGGAGTCACGAAGGGAGTGGTCTTTGCGGAACGCTGATAGGGGAGGGGAGGGAAATATATCCCTGGTGGTGGGGTCAGTTTGGAGGTGGCGGAAATGACAGGGGATGATACGCTGTATACGGAGGTTGGTGGAGTGGTAGGTGAGAACCAGTGGGGTTCTGTCCTGGTGGCAGTTGGGGGGGCGGGGCTCAAGGGCGAAGGAGCAGGAAGTGGAGGAGATGCGGTCGAGGGCTTCGTCGATCACGTCTGTGGGGAATCTGCGGTCTTTGAAGAAGGAGGCCATCTGGGTTGTTCAGTATTGGAACTGGTCCTCCTGGGAGCAGATGCGGCGGAGACAAAGGAATTGGGAATATGGGATGGCGTTTTTACAGGGGGCAGGGTGGGAGGAGGTGTAGTCCAGGTAACTGTGGGAGTCAGTCGGTTTATAGTAGATGTCTGTGTTGATTCGGTCGCCCGAGATAGAAATGGAAAGGTCTAGGAAGGGGAGGGAGGAGTCTGAGACAGTCCAGGTGAATTTGAGGTCGGGATGGAAGGTGTTGGTAAAGTTGATGAACTGTTCAACCTCCTCGTGGGAGCATGAGGCAGCGCCGATACAGTCATCGATGTAGCGGAGGAAAAGGTGGGGGGTGGTGCCAGTGTAGTTGCGGAAGATGGACTGTTCCACATATCCTACGAAGAGACAGGCGTAGCTGGGGCCCATGCGGGTGCCCAGGGCAACTCCTTTAGTTTGGAGGAAGTGGGAAGATTGGAAAGAGAAGTTATTCAGGGTGAGGACCAGTTCAGTCAGTCGAAGGAGGGTGTCAGTGGAAGGGTACTGGTTGGTGCGGTGGGAAAGGAAGAAGCGGAGGGCTTTGAGTCCTTCGTGATGGGGGATGGAGGTGTACTGGGACTGGATGTCCATCGTGAAGATAAGGCGTTGGGGTCCGGGGAAGCGAAAATCACAGAGGAGGTGGAGGGCGTGGGTGGTGTCCCGAACGTAGGTGGGGAGTTCTTGGACTAAGGGGGACAGAACCGTGTCAAGGTACGCGGAGATGAGTTCGGTGGGGCAGGAGCAGGCTGAGACAATGGGTCGGCCAGGGCAGTCAGGTTTGTGGATTTTGGGCAGGAGGTAGAAACGGGCGGTGCGGGGTTGTGGGACTATGAGGTTGGAGGCGGTGGATGGGAGATCCCCTGAGGTGATGAGGTTATGGATGGTCTCGGAGATGATGATTTGGTGGTGGGAGGTGGGGTCATGGTCAAGGGGGCAATAGGAGGAGGCGTCCGCGAGCTGGCGTTTGGCCTCAGCGGTCTCAAGGTCGGTGCGCCAAACTACTACAGCGCCTCCCTTGTCTGCCGATTTGATGGTGAGGTTGGGATTGGAGCGGAGGGAGTGGAGTGCTGCACGTTCTGAGGGTGAGAGTTGGAGTGGGTAAGAGGGGTGGACAGATTGAGTCGGTTAATGTTGCGGCGGCAGTTGGCTATAAATAGATCGAGGGCGGGTAAGAGGCCAGCACAGAGTGTCCAGGTGGATGGGGTGTGTTGGAGGCGGGAGAAGGGGTCATCAGAGGGTGGGCGGGAGTCTTGGTTGTAAAAGTAGGCACGGAGGCAAAGGCGGCGGAAGAATTGTTCAATATCTCGCCGCGTGTTGAACTCGTTAATCCGAGGGCGTAGGGGAATGAAGGTGAGGCCTCTGCTGAGGACTGATCTTTCATCCTCAGAGAGGGGGAGGTCTGGAGGGATGGTGAAGATCCGGCAAGGCTGGGAGCTAGGACCTGTTGTGGGACTGGAGCTGGGAGTGGGGGCGAGGTTAGGGGCAGGGGCGGGGACGGAGATCGACGTAGGGGCGGGGTTAGACGTGGTGACGAAGCTCGGTGTGGGGGCGGGGTCACGCGTGGTGACGGAAGTCGGCGTGAAGGCGGAGACACCTGAGGCGTTATGGTCGTGCAGGTTAGTCATGTCACTGGGGGCGGAAGTGGCTATGGCGACGGCAACCGAAGGGGCGGAAATGGTTGTGGCGACGAAAGAACTGTTGTCATTCCCGATAGCCGTGGGGGTCGCGAATCCGTCAGCAATCTTCCTGGCGATCATGGAAGCGGTTGTCTGGGCGGCGATCGCGGAGGCTGCGAGTTCGGTGGGGGTGGAAGTGACGTCACGGTCGTCGTCGGCCGTTGGTGCCACGGGCGCTGTAGCGGCCGTGTGTGTAATGGCGTCCAACAGATTGCAGAGGCTGATGGAAGATTCTGGAACAGTTGAGGAACCACGAGTGTGGGGTAAGTACATGAAAGTTTTCGGTACTTACTGTCTTTAATTTCTGATATGGCTAGGAAGAACTGTTTGTTTAGTGTATGGATTCTTCTGTAGATGAAGAACAGTAGAGCTTCTAATAATGTAGGCCGTGTATTCTTGGCCAGGTTAATGTTGATTGATGTAAACAGGGCTGTTATATCAAAGGAGAACATTACTTCATCCCCTTCTATCTTAGTGTCTTTGATGGTCTTCAGGAATTCTCAGGTGGAGTGGATGGCATGGTGTGAGTCTTCTACTCAGTGTTTTAGTCTTTGGTGTAGTTCCTTGGCCAACCTGTAAGTTGGTGTTCCAGGTAGCAAGACTATGGGTCTGAGGGGGGCTCCAGGTTTGTGTATTTAGGGTAATCCGTAGAACCATGATGTTTTAGATGTATTTGGTTTCATTTTTTTGGAAGTCAGTCTTATTTATTTCTCCAGATTTCTGAAGTTTCTTGAGGTAGGTCTGTGATTCGGTTCTCTAGTTGTGGGGTCAGGTCTGTCACCACTTACAGATAAGTAGTGCATTTGCTTTTTCAATGTAGTCTCTTCGATTTAGAATGGCTGTCAAGCAACCTTTGTCTGCTGGTAGGATAACAATGTTTTTTTTAAGTCTTTCCAGTGCTTTCCTTTCTTGTATAGTGAGTGTGTTTCCTTTCTTTTTTCTGCTTAATGTTGGTGCGACTACCTGTCTGATGGTTTGCTGGGCTTCTTCTGTGAGTTGGTTGTCCTTTAGTGTTGCTTCTAATGCTGCTAAGAAATCTTTCTTGTCCGTATCCAGGCAGTTGTAATTTAATCCGCTTACTAAGGTGGCCTTTTCAGTGTCTGTTAACGGTCGGTCAGATAATCTTTTTATCCATGCTTCTGTGTTGTTACTTTGTGTAAGTTTATCTAGTTTTTTTCTGCAGGTCGAGTTTTTTCATTTTCTGTGTTTGTCACTGTCTAATATCTATGGCTTGTTGTACTGTGTCTGTCCGTTCATGGTTGATTGCACGACTGAGTAAAGATTTCTGGTGCAAAATTTCCCAGTTATATTTATGGACTCTGTTGTGGGCATCATTAATCATTTCTCTAACCTTTCTGCGGCCGTTTTGCTCTGCTATTCGTTTGGTTAGTGGGGTGATATGGGGAGGTTTGTATTCAAGGCATTTAGGAAGTACTTGTTTTCTTAGGCATTCATGCAGGAAGAACAGCTGTTCACAGCTGGCACTGTTGGATGGCATTTGTTTCCCATTTTCGGGCCATTTTTCGCATATTGTGCCCATAGGTCTTGAGAAGATTTGTAGCTCAGGTTGAGGTTCAGGATGTAGGTTTGCTCACTGAGCTGGAAGGTTCATTTCCAGATGTTTCGTCACCCTACTAGGTAACATCTTCAGTGGGCCTCAGGTGAAGCACTGCTGATAATTCCTGCTTTCTATGTTTGGGTTTCTTTGGGGTGGTGATGTCATTTCCTGTGATGATGTAATTTCCTAGAAGCATAGCATTGCAACCGAAACTCTATCAACAAACATATAGACCCCATCTACCACTCCGAGATAAAGAACAGTAAGTGACTTCACCACAGGAAACGACATCACTATTGGAAATGATATCACCAACCCAAACAGAGATAGTAACAGGAATTATCAGCAGTGCTGTGCCTGAGGCCCACTGAAGATGTTACCTAGTAGGGTGATGAAACGTCTGGAAACGAACCTTCAAGCTCAGTGAGCAAACCTACATCCAGGATTTACGGATGGTGCTGGTGTCATCTGGTAGAATTTAATCTTACATGGAATATGAGTGAAAACTATATCAGGCTGTTGCTTGACTAGTCTGAGAAAGCTCTCTCAATTTTGGCGCTAGTCCCCAGACGTTAGCAAGACGGGCTTTACAGGGTGGCCGGGGCAAGTTTGCCATTGTCATTTCTAGTGCCTTTGTTGATGCTGGGTGATCGATCTGGTTCCATTCTTTTGAGGCCATTTTAGTAGTAAGCATATGTGAGTGGATTGTTAGGCCATTTCAGGGGCATTTAAAAGTGACCACATTGCTGTGTGTCTGGAATCATGTGTTGGCCAGACCAGTTAAGGATGGCAGTTTACCTTCCCTAAAGAACATTAGTGAACCAATGTTACATGACTTTTAATACCAAATTTTAAAATTTGTTTTAAATTCCACCATTGCCATAGTGGGATTCGAACCTAGGTCCCTAAGACATTTAATGGTCCAGGTACAGTGGGTAAAAAGGTATATTTGATACTTTTCTGCATTGGCTAACCACTGCCTAGGTTATAAATGCAGGAAGCTCATGCTAGAACAGAATAAAATGCTTGTTAAGGGTAGTTAGAATGCTACATCTGATTACCACATCATAGCAAGCATGTGATCACACAAGACGGCATACAGATGAGAGTTGACGTTGCTGCCAAAAATGGAGAATTTTACATCTGAGTAATAGGTGGATTGTCTGAAACAGAAGAGTTTGACAAAAGATTTAACTGGGATGCAGGAGTGGCTTACACAGAGTGAACACAAAGAGCATATTTCCTTTTACAGAAAGAATGAACTAATTAGGAAAGATAGATTTAATTAACTGATGAAAACATTTTTGGATAATGTAGAAGCAAAATTTTAATCTTAGAACATGGTGGGATACTAAGAATTAATATCTAGGGTGGAGATTGATATAGAAACGTTCAGCACATTAAAAGCTGCATGCATTTGAAGTATCGTAACCCACAAAGCTATAAACAAAGAGTTGGAAGGTGCAATTAGACTACATAGTTCTCTTCCAGCTGGCTAGATTGAAACTAGATAAATCTAGGGTTTCCAACAATTCAGTGTTTCTGAAACTCATTGCAAGCGTGCTGATAAAACTGAGAGCCAGAACAATAACAGGCCTTACCCAGAATGAAAATTGCAGTCCAGAGGAGCATCAGTTCGTACGATAGGAGGCAGACGTACAGTTTCATTCTGCGACCTTCTCCCTCAAATCCAGTAAGGGGACGTGCTTCTATAAAAATAAAATTGACCGTTACTTTTGATAGCGATAAAAGAACGCATATGAACTTCACAGACACATCCACCAAACGTGCTGTGATGTTACCGTGTATGTTGGAAAGAGTAGCGTCTATAACTCGCCAGGTTGCTCCAGCTGCTCCGAGTCAGAGCTGCGCGTGCCCAGGTGAGTGGCCGCGTGCCCAGGTGAGTGGCCGCGTGCCGAGCACCAGGTGGCTGCAGCGTGGTCATTGCATGCTGCAGGTAGCAAACTCTTCAGAAATACTTCTCGAACATTCTCCTGAGACCAGACTTCGCGGATGGTGAAACTAATCCTTTAGGTGCTACTCGCAGTAGGTTATTTTAATTGTAATCCGCTAACGGTAGGCATTTATTTCGGCGCAATAGCCTTGTAACTCGAGAGCGAAATGTAACTGGCCAAGGTTAATGATTTAGGGGCGGGTAAGAGAGAGAGAGAAGGGTGGCCAGGGATGCAAAGAATTATATTACTGAGTGAGCAGAGCCAATGAATTATGCATCGTGGTGCAGACACTTCGAAAAGAGCTCGCTAGCCTGCAGCTTGTTTAGGATCATGGGCACTCTTGTGTCAAACTGACAAGGCTTCATTGACGCCATTGAATTGGAAATGCATTTTTATGGCAGGATTCACAACAACGTATAATTACTGGGCAGAATCAAAAAACGTGCAAGGAAGAAAACAGTTAATTTTTAAAAATAGTCTCTTTGTGAGCTACAGTGAACATTACCAGCGTGAAACTACAGCAATACAGCCCCCCCCCCCCCCAGTTTGACTTTTTCAGGAATGCAGTTAATTGGTGGAGGTCGAAGTAAGGCCAGCTCTGGCCACTTCCAACACTGAGAGCTCCAAGCTTGATTGGTGGGGTCAAGGGCAATTACAAAATTCATTTATTGTGGTGCCCAGAAATAGTATTGTCATTAGATCCAGCTATCCACCTTTTGCAGCATTAAGACAGATACTGTTCTACTCTTTGTGTGTCATGCATTCCACACTCCCTGTGTAATTCCAATGTCGACCAGGTTTCTTAGGCCAGGCGCTGAATATAGTCTGTGAAATCTCATCGACACTGAAGGAAGGGTGGAATCAGACAGCGGCTCAAATTTAGGAAACAGATTTCTAGACCATCTTGAGAATGTAGCACTTACTAGGACATCATTTTATTCATTATGGGATGTGGGCCTGGCTGGGTGGGTTTGCCTGAAACGTCGATTTTACTACTCCTTGGATGCTGCCTGAACTGCTGTGCTTTTCCAACACCACTCTAATCTAAATGCTGGTTTCCAGCATCTGCAGTCATTGTTTTTACCTAGCATTTATTTGTCCTAGTTGCTCTATAGAAGGTGGTGGTCAGTTGCCTCCTTCAACTACTGCTGTCCAATTGGTGTAGGGGTGCACTCAATGCGGTCAAGGAAGCAATTCTGAAGTTTTGGCCCAGCGACCGTGAAGCAATGTTTCCAAAGAAAAACAAAGAATGATACAGCACAGGAACAGGCACCTTCACCCACCAAAACTGCACTGACAAATTATACCTTTGTAAACTTAAGCCTTTTGCCTCTCCACAGTCTGTATCTATTCCCTACCTATTCATACACCTATTAAGATGCATCTTAAATGTTGCTGTTGTATCTGATTCTATCACTTCCTCCGGCTGTGCATTTCAGACAATTGCCACCTTCTGTGCTTAAAAATAAACGCTTCTCACGTCTCCTTTAAACTTTTCCCTTTTTACCTTAAACCTATGTCCCTTAGTAATTGGCATCTATACCCTAGGAAAAAGCCTCCAACTACCCATTTTATCCAAGCCTGCCATAATTTTGTAAACTTATATCAGTTCAATCCCTCAGCCACAGAAGTTCAAGTGAAAACAAACCAAGTTTGTCCAATCTCTTCTCATAGCTAATACCCTCTAAACCAGACAGCAACCTAATGAACCTTTTCTGGACCTCCCCCAGAGTCTCCTCGTCCTTCTAGTAGTGTGGTGATCAGAACTGTACACAATATTCCAAATGGGTCCAAACTAAAGTGCAACATGACTTGTCAATTTTTATATTCTATGTACCCTGGTCAATGAAGGCAATCATGCCATACACCTCCTTGACTACTTTATCTACTTGTGTTGCCACTTTCAGAGAACTGTGGATCCGTACACCTAGATCCCTCTGTATGTTAATGCTTCTACGGTTCTGCCATTTACTGTATACTTCCCTCCTGTATTGGACCTTCCAAAATGCATCCCCTCACATTTGTACAGATTAAGTTCCATTTCTCCATCAAGTCTCCAGCTTTTCTATGCCCTGCTGATTCCTCTTATGATCCTTCTCTCTATCTGCAAATCCCCTAATCTTTGGGTCATATGCAAATTTTCAATCAGCCTATCTGTGTTCTCCTCCAAATCATTTACATATTTTGCAAACAGCAAGGGTTCCAGCGCTGATCCTTGTGGAACACCACTGATAGCAAATCTCCAGTCAGAGATTTTGTACAAGTCCCCAGTAACTTCCTCACTTGTCTCCCTCAGCATTCTGGGATAGATCCTATCAGATCCTGAGACCTTGTTTACTTAATGCTTTTTAAAACACCAACACAACCTTTTTTTATGTTGACAGACTCCAGTCCCTTCTTAATGATTATCGATGTTGGCCTTTCCCCAATTTACTGTTACCTGAAGACTACTCTTATCCTTATCCATAAGTAATTTAAAAAGTATGTAATTATGATCACTATTCCCGTAATACTGAAACTTTGATCACCTGGCCAGGCTCATTTCCCAATATCATGTTTAGTAGTTTCTTGGTTAGATTGTTTACATATTGCTTCAAAACTTACTCTCTTCCCTGTCATATGCCTTGCATTAAAACAAATACACATTGGACTGCCAGTCCTACAGTGTTCAGTACCCTTTCCCTGTCTCTTCTTCCTCTGAGCCTTATTGGCCTTAGTCTCTAACCCCTCCTTCATACTTTTACTTGCTGACCACTGCTCAGGTTCCCGCACTCCCACCACACTAGTTTAAACCCTCCTGAATGACAGTAGTAAATCTCCCTGGCAGGATGTTGGTGCCCCTTCAGTTTAGGTGCAACTCATCCTTCTTATACAGGTCCTATCTGGCCTGGACAACATCCCAATGATGCACATATTTGAAGCCCATGCTCTTTAGCCACATGCTTAACTGTACTATTTTCCTATTTCTAGTCTCACTGGCACATGGCACAGAGAGTGATCCTAAAATTACAATCCAAGAGGTCCTGCTTTTCAATTTACTTTTCAACTGACATTCAGGCCCCTTTTGCAGAATGTCATTACACTTCCTCTCATGTTCTTAGTACCAATGTGTACCACAACCTTTGGCTGCTCGCCCACCCTGTTTTGAGAATGTCCTGTGGCCACTTAGAGACATCCTTGACCCTGTCACTGGGGAAGCAACACTCCATCTCTTTTGCAGCCATGAAAATGCCCGTCTATGCCCCTAACTAAAGAATCCCTTTTACTATTGTTCTACCACAGTTTGACTCACCCTGCTGTACACGGAGGCAGCTGCGATGCCACCGTTCTGGCTGCTGCTGTCGTCACCACCCGATAAGCTACTCCCTCCAACTGTATCCAAAAAGGTATGCTTGTTAGAGAGTGGGATAGCCACAGGGGACTTCTGCACTGTCTGCTTCTTCTAGCGCTCACCCATCTATTTTCCTGAACCTTGGACGTGACCATGTCTCAAAAACTCCTGATGCTTTCCGCCCTCTGTATGCTCCTAAGTGTGTCCAACTGCCATTCCAACCAATCATGTCAGGATGGTGAATGGTTTAGAGGAAAGCTTGCAGGTGCTGGTGTTTGCCTGAATCAGCTGCCTTTCCTCTACATATTCATAGTCATGGGTTTGGAAGGTGCTGACGAGAGAGCTTTCGTGAATTTCTGCAGTGCATCCATAGATTGTACACATTGCTGCTGCTACTGAGCATCGGTGCTGGAGAGAGTGAGTATTTCTCATATAGTGCCAATCAAGCAGGTTGCTTTGTCTTGGATGGTGTCTAACTTGGAATATTGCTAGAGCTATATTCAGCTCTATCAAGTGAAGAGTGTTTCATCACACTGCGGATTTGTTCCTTGAATATTTGAAGTATATGATATCCTGACATTTAAGGGTAAATTTTATAATTACAGATTTTTCCACTATAATGCCATTGTTGCATCCAGCAAACTCTTGTTTAATAGAAGATCACTTAATAGAAATAATGGGGCCCATGGGAAAAGTGGGGTTAGGGTGGTATTGGAGGGCAGGTGGGGAGCGGTTTTGGACGGGGTTGGGGGGCGGGCGGGGAGCGGTGTTGGAGGCGAGCGGGGGGCAGTTTTGGACAAAGTTGGAAGCTGGGTTGGAGGTGGGTGGGGTGCGTGTTGGACGTGATTTGGAGGCGGGGGGCGGTGTTAGACGAGGCTGGGGGCGGGCGGGGAGTGGTGTTGGACGAGGTTTGGGGCGGGTGGGGGGCGGTGTTTGACGGGGTTTGGGGGCGGGGCAGTGTTGGACAAGGTTGGGGGCGGGTGGGGACAGTGTTGGACGGTGTTGGGGGCGGGCGGGGGGTCGGTGTTGGACGGGGTTGCAGGCGGGGGGCGGTTATGGACGGGGTTGGGGGTGGGCAGGGTCCATGTTGGATAGGGTGGGGGGAGCGGTGTTGGACGGGGTTTGGGGGCGGGGGCGCGGTATTGGACGGGGATTAGAGGGCGGTGTTGGACAGGGTTGGGGGCGAGCGGGGGTAGTGTTGGATGGGGTTGGAGCGGGTGAGGGGCGGTGTTGGATGGGGTTTGGGGGCGGGGCAGTGTTGGACAGGGTTGGGGGCAGGCGGGGGCAGTTATGGACGGGGTTGGGGGCAGTGTTGGACGGGGTTTGGGGGTGGGCAGGGAGGCGGTGTTGGACGGGGTTGGGGGCGGGCGGGGAGGCGGTGTTGGACGGGGTTGGGGGCGGGCGGGGGCGTGGTTTTGGACGGGATTGGGGGCGGGCGGGGGCAGTGTTGGATGGGGTTGGGGGCGGGGGCTGTGTTGGACAGGGTTGGGGGCAGGTGGGGTCCGTGTTGGATGAGGTTGGGAGGCAGGTGGGGGGGGTGGTGTTGGACGGGGTTTGGGGACGGTGTTGGACGGGGTTGGGGGCGAGCAGGGAGGCGGTGTTGGACGGGGTTGGGGGCGGGCGGGGGGGCGGTTTTGGACGGGATTGGGGGCGGGCGGGGGCAGTGTTGGATGGGGTTGGGGGCGGGGGCTGTGTTGGACAGGGTTGGGGGCAGGTGGGGTCCGTGTTGGATGAGGTTGGGAGGCAGGTGGGGGGGGGGCGGTGTTGGACGGGGTTTGGGGACGGTGTTGGATGGGGTTGGGGGCGGGCAGGGGGGTGGTGTTGGATGGGGGATGCGGTGTTGGATGGGGTTTGGGGAGGGTGGTGGGGCGGTGTTGGACGGAGTTTGGGGGCGGGCGGGGGCGGGTTTGAACGGGGTTTGGGGCGGGCGGGGGGTGCGGTGTTAGACAGGGTTTGGGGTAGTGCGGGGGCGGCGTTGAACAGGGTTTGGGGGCGGGCAGGTGCGGTGTTGGAAGGGGTTTGGGGGAGGGCGGGGCGGTGTTGAATGGGATTTGGGGTTGGGAGCAACCGGGGGGGGGGGGGCGATGTTGGACGGGGTTGGGGGAGGGCCGTGTTGGACGGGGTTGGGGTGGGCGGGTGGGCGGTGTTGGATGGGATTTGGGGGTGGACGGGGTCAGTGTTGGACGGGATTTGCGGGCGGGTTGGGGGGCGGTGTTGGACGGGTTTTGGGGGCGGGCGGGGGGTGGCGATGTTGGACGCGGTTGGGGGAGGGTGGTGTTGGACGGGGTTGGGGGAGGGCAGAGGGGCGATGTTGGACGGGTTGGGGGAGGGCGGGGGGGGGGGTAGTGTTGGACGGGATTTGGGAGTGAACGGGGTCCGTGTTGGACGGGGTTGGGGGCAGGTGTGGGAGCGGTGTTAGGCAGGGTTGGATCAGGCGGGGGCGGTGTTGGACGATGGTGGTGGGCAGGTGCTGTGTGCTGCTGCCTTGCCTCCTGAATAGGGAGCAGACTTTTAAAACTCTGAGCTCCTGAGGAAAGGCATTTAGTCGATTAACCGAATAATCGATTATCCGGAGGAAAGAGTGCCAGTCCATCTCGTTCGGATTATCGAGGTTCATCTGTAGTTGAATTTGCTTCTACCATTCTACATTCAGTGAGTAAATTCCAGACCACACAATCTCAAAGTTTATTTTTAAAATTCCCACAAGTTATTGTGCCAATTTATTTTCGTTGTGTATACTTTTGCACTTATTTTGAAGGCAATTTCTGAAATAATTCCACAGAGGCTACTATCTTGTTATCAAGTCACCCTTCATTTACACATGCATAGTACTTGACACTGGTCTAGTTTCCTTAGGGCCAACTATCAGAGTAAACAGAATCTCTGGCACTCCTGTTTGTTTTTTTTTCCTCTTTCCCCCACGCGACTGCCTAACTGCAGTAGTGCTTAAATTTTCCCCAGCACCCATGTTGTGTGTGTGTGTGGGTGTGAGACACAGTGAAAGACACAAGGTGTACAAATCTTTATTTAATTTCCACCACCAGGAAGAAAGGGAACACCCAAGTGGCCAGTGACAAGCAGTGCCCTTCTCAGAGGGCAATGCTGTGTGATCAAACAGTGAAGGGAAGGGTAAGGGTAACACTCATGTTTTTGTTCTTTTTCTTTTTTTTGCTATTTGTCATTCCTCAACCTCAAGGGATCTCACAAGCAATGAAACAATGGCGACGGAAAGCCCACCATCACCAGTGAAATAACTCCATAGAGGCCGGTATCCCGTCGCCAAGTCACTCTTCATTTAACGCGGAGAGTCCTTGACACTGATCCAACTCCTTCAGAGCCAGCTCTCAAAGTGAACAGAAACTTGGACACTCCTGTTTATTTTTTTATTTTAGGTGTGAGACACAATGAAAGACACAAGATGTACAAATCATTATTCAGTTTCTACCACCAGGAAGAAAGAAAACACCCCAAGTGGCCAGTGACCAGCAGTGCCCTTCTTAGAGGGCAATTCTGCGTATTCAAACAGTGAAGGGGAGGGTAGAGATAACGCTCCTATTTGTTTTTTTTTCCTTGTTCATTTTTTTCTTTCTTTTTTCTTCTTCATTTTTCATTACCCCCACACTATCGCCTAACCGCGGTAGTGCTTATATTTTCCCCAGTACCCATATTGTGTGTGTGTGTGTGTGTGTGTGTGTGTGTGTGTGTGTGTGTGTGCAGGTGTGAGACACAGTGAAAGACACAAGGTGCACAAGTCTTTATTCTATTTCCACCACCAGGAAGAAAAGAAACACCCAAGTGGCCAGTGACAAGCAGTGCCCTTATTAGAGGGCAATGCTGTGTGATCAAACAGTGGAGGGGAGGGGAGGGATAACACTCCTGGTTGTTTTTTTTACTGATCCAACTCCCTCAGAGCCAGTTCTCAGAGTGAGCAGAACCTCTGACACTCCTGTTTATTTTTTTTTCCATTCTTGTTTTTTTTTAATTTTTATTTTTTCCTTTTTCTTTCTTTTTCCCCCACACTTCCACCTAACTGCGGTAGTGCTTATTAATTCCCCTGCACCCATGTTGTATGTGTAGGTGTGAGACACAGTGAAAGATACAAGGTGCACAAGTCTTTATTCAGTTTCCACCTCCAGGAAGAAAAGAAACACCCATGTGGCCAGTGACAAGCAATGCCCTTATTAGAGGGCAATGCTGTGTGATCAAACAGTGGAGGGGAGGGGAGGGATAACACTCCTGGTTGTATCTATCAGACAGGGCTCCCTGATTGGACTAGGTTAACAGCTTCAATCAGCGAACTCATATTCCATGAGGTCCACCTGGCTGACCTCATTACAATCACTGCTTCCCTCCTCCTCTACGTCCAGGAACGTAGGCCTGTTATTTATCTCATCGCCTCTCCTGAGGCATTTTTGCACTGGTTCCTATTCCCCCAACTCAGACTTGGATATGGGTGACATGTACCAAACTGTAGCCCACCTCTTGTGCCCAGAACATCTCAGAATAAATTCATCTTTTTCTTCTGGCAGTAAAACTGTCAAGGCAGCGACATCACCTAGTCCATCTCAGACCATGAGGTTTCTTCAGTGCTCAACAGAGAGGTGAACCCATGGGTTCTCACAGCCTTTCCAGCTGTTCTGAGGGGCGAGGTAAGGTTTGCTCCTGCCCCATTTGTGAGTTTGCAGCTTTCATGTGGTTCACATACTTGTTCAGGACCACCTCACCTACTCGAATGTTGTACATCATGGGTCCTGACTTTGTGTTGACCATGCCTCTTACCGGTGCAATGCCATTTCCCTGGTTTTGGCACCCAACTTCATCTCCTGAAATAAACTGCCTGTCTCGCTTAGAGGAGTCTTGTGTATGGTGTTGGTGTTCCTGATGCCGTTTCACCCTGCCCTACCTCAGCCTTCCCGTAACTCCTGAGGTAAAAACAATGACTGCAAATGCTGGAAACCAGATTCTGGATTAGTGGTGCTGGAAGAGCACAGCAGTTCAGGCAGCATCCAAGGAGCAGCGAAATCGACGTTTCGGGTAAAAGCCATTCATCAGGAGTAAAGCTCGAGGAGGGTGGGGGTGGGGAGAAAGTAGCATAGAGTACAATAGGTGAGTGGGGGAGGGGATGAAGGTGATAAGTCAGGGAGGAGCGGATAAGTGGAAAAGGAGATAGGCAGGTAGGACAAGTCCAGACAAGTCATGGGGACAGTTCTGAGCTGGAAGTTTGGAACTAGGGTGAGGTGGGGGAAGGGCAAATGATGAAACTGTTGAAGTCCACATTGATGCCCTGGGGTTGAAGTGTTCCGAGGCGGAAGATGAGGCGTTCTTCCTCCAGGCATCTGGTGGTGAGGGAGCGGCGGTGAAGGAGGCCCTGGACCTCCATGTCCTTGGCAGAGTGGGAGGGAGAGTTGAAATGTTGGGCCATGGGGTGGCGTGGTTGATTGGTGCGGGTGTCCCGGAGATGACTGAACTCATCTCTACCTACCTCGACACTGTCCTATCCCCCCTAGTCCAGGAACTCCCCACATACATTCAAGACACCACCCACGCCCTCCACCTCCACCAAGACTTCCATTTCCCTGGCGTAAAAAGTGAAGTCTGCAGATGCTGGAGATCAGAGCTGAAAATGTGTTGCTGGTTAAAGCACAGCAGGTCAGGCAGCATCCAAGGAACAGGAAATTCGACGTTTCGGGCCAGAGCCTGATGAAGGGCTCTGGCCCGAAACATCGAATTTCCTGTTCCATTTCCCTGGCCCCCAACGCCTCATCTTCATCAGAGATATCCAATCCCTCTACACCTCCATCTGCCATGACCAGGGCCTCCAAGCCCTCTGTTTTTTCCTCTCCAGACGTCCCCAACAGTACCCTTCCACCGACACTCTCATTCGCTTGGCCGAACTGGTCCTCACCCGTAACAATTTCTCCTTCGAATCTTCCCACTTCCTCCAGACCAAAGGGGAAACCATGAGCACACGTATGGGCCCCAGCTATGCCTGTCTCTTTGTTGGCTACGTAGAACAGTTGATCTTCCGTAATTACACTGGCGCCACTCCCCACCTCTTCCTTCGCTACATTGATGACTGCATTGGCGCCACCTCGTGCTCCCGCGAGGAGATTGAGCAATTCATCAACTTCACCAACACATTCCACCCTGACCTTAAATTTACCTAGACCATCTCTGACACCTCCCTCCCCTTCCTGGACATCTCCATCTCCATTAATGACGACCGACTTGACACTGACATTTTTTACAAATCCACCGACTCCCACAGCTATCTGGATTACACCTCTTCCCACCCTGCGTCTTGCAGAAATGCCATCCCGTATTCCCAATTCCTCCGCTTTTGCCGTATCTGCTCCCAGGAGGACCAGTTCCACCACAGAACACACCAGATGGCCTCCTTCTTTAGAGACTGCAATTTCCCTTCCCACGTGGTTAAAGATGCCCTCCAACGCATCTCGTCCACATCCCGCACCTCCGCCCTCAAACCCACCCTCCAACCGTAACAACGACAGAACGCCCCTGGTGCTCAGCTTCCACCCTACAAACCTTCGCATAAACCAAATCATCCGACGACATTTCCGCCACCTCCAAAAAGACCCCACCACCAGGGATATATTTCCCTCCCCATCCCTTTCCGCCTTCCGCAAAGACCATTCCCTCTGTGACTACCTGGTCAGGTCCACGACCCCTACAACCCACCCTCCCATCCTGGAACCTTCCCCTGCCACTGCAGGAACTGTAAAACCTGCGCCTACACCTCCTCCCTCACCTCTATCCCAGGACCCTAAAGGAGCCTTCCACATCCATCAAAGTTTTACCTGCACATCCACTAATATCATTTATTGTATCCGTTGCTCCCGATGCGGTCTCCTCTACATTGGAGAGATTGGGTGCCTCCTAGCAGAGTACTTTAGGGAACATCTCCAGGACACCTGCACCAATCAACCACATCACCCCGTGGCCCAACATTTCAACTCCCCCCTCCCACATTGCCGAGGGCATGGAGGTCCTGGGCCTCCTTCACCACCAGATGCCTGCAGGAAGGACGCCTCATCTTCCGCCTTGGAACACTTCAACCCCAGGGCCTTCATCCCCTCCCCCACTCGCCTATTGTACTCTATGCTACTTTCTCCCCACCCCCACCCTCCTCTAGCTTATCTCTCCAAGCTTCAGGCTCTCTGCCTTTATACCTGATGAAGGGCTTTTGGGGTTTAATTCAGATAAATGTGATGTGCTGCATTTTGGGAATGCAAATCTTAGCAGGACTTTTACACTAATGGTAAGGTCCTAGGGCGTGTTGTTGAACAAAGAGACCTTGGAGTGCAGGGTCATGGCTCCTTGAGAGTGGACTTGCAGTTAGATAGGATAGTGAAGGTGTTTGGTATGCTTTCCTTTATCGGTCAGAGTATCGAGTACAGGAGTTGGGAAGTCATGTTATGGCTGTACAGAGCTGGTTAGGCCACTGGAATATTGTGTACAATTCTGGTCTCCTTCCTATTGGAAAGATGTTGTGAAACTTGAAAGGGTACAGAAAAGATTTACAAGGATATTGCCAGGGTTGGCGGATTTGAGCTATAAGGAGTGGCTGAACAGGCTGGGGCTGCTTTCCCTGGAGCATCAGAGGCTGAGGGGTGACCTTATAGGGGTTTACAAAATCATGAGGGACATGGATAGGGTAAATAGACAATCTTTTCCCTGGGATGGGGGAGTCCAGAACTGGAGGGCATAGGTTTAGGGTGAGAGGGGAAAGATATAAAAGAGACCTAAGGGGCAACATTTTCACACAGGGTGTATGGAATGAGCTGCCAGAAGAAGTGGTGGAGGCTGGTACAATTGCAACATTTAAGAGGAATTTGGATGGGTATATGAATTGGAGGGATATGTGGCAGGTGGTGGCAGGTGGGACTAAATTGGGTTGGGATATCTGGTTGGCATGGATAGGTTGGACCGAAGGTCTCTTTCCGTGCTGTACATCTCTATGACTCTATGACTAAGAGTGATGCTGTAGACTGTTTCTTTAAGTCTGCCTTTAAAGTTTGGACTGCTTTATCCCCCAGATCATTGGGACAATGGATGATATAGATGAGCTCTCCCAAGCACTGAGGATGTCACCTAGAAAGGGGACGAAACGTTTGCAACAAAAACTCCCAGCTCGGCGAACAGAACCACAACAATGAGCACCCGAGCTACAAATCTTCTCCCAAACTTTGAGCTCTTAACTGCTGAATGCCATTCAACTTTGGAAAAAACGCATTCCCTGCAGGTAAATAATGGCCTGTTGTCTGTGACCAACACTTCAAGAGCCCATTTATTGTGAAAGATGTTCACAGCTTTTCTGTTGTTGTCCCTATGTTGGATAAATGAGCTCTATGCATGACCAACAACTTTGAGTAGGCATCCACATTGACTAAGAACCTTGAGTCTATGAAAGGGCTGACATTGTCAATGTGTAATTGAGTCCAGAGTTACTCAGCCATTCCCATGAATGTGTGGGACCTGCTGCCAATTACTTTTGTCCTTGTCGGCACTCCGGGAATGGCCCCACCAACTTGGCTATGTGTACATCCAATCCTAACCACCAGACAAAGCGTCTTGGCAATATCTTCATTTTAGACACACCTGGATGACGCTGATGAAGTTCAACTGATAGCTGCTGGTGCCCTTTGCTCAAGACAAACACTCTTACACCCCATAATAAAATGCTGATCTCTACAGTGATCTGGTCTCACCGGGTTCAGAAAATCTTCATTCCATCACCACCAGCTGTTTTGGTTTTGCCAATATCGGATCTTTTTGTGTCCACAATCTAATATTGTCAGCGGTGACTGGAAGGGTGTCCAGATAGTTTAAAACCAGAATGTAGTCTTCCAGTGACAGCACGATCAGTGGCGCATCTGCCAGTGAGAGGAGGCTCAAGGCATCCATATTTGCTACTTGCCCTCCTGTATGGTGTTGCAACTAGTAATCCTACATACTTAGGATGACAGCTCACTGCTGAATTCAACCTGAAGTTATGGTGGCACAGCCTTGTCTATTTGAATAGCCCTAGCAGGGGTTGTGGTCTGTTACTATTAAAAATTTATGTCTGTAAAGGTGTGAGTGGAACTTTCTCACACCAAAAATGATTGCCAAACCTTCTTTCCTTCTCTGTCTGGACATATTTGCATTCTACCTCAGCCAAAGACTGGGAAGCATACACTATTCTCCAAGGTGGGCATATGCTTTAGAAGGGAAAAATGTGCATTACAGGGCTACAGACCGGGTTACACCCATTGGAAGGTAAAGTGAGGATGATCAAAGGTACCCCAGCTCCCACATCTATACCGGAGCTTCAGTTTTCCCTTGGATTGGTGAATTAATATGGCAAGTTAATACATAACCTGGCCTCTATCCCAGCACCCTCACATCTGCTATTGGAAAAGGGTCAGCCTTAGAAATGACCCCATAACCAAGATGTAGCCTTAGGCTTTTCTCTCCATTTAGTCATCTGTAAGCCAACACTACTCTGATACCATATGGAAGGCATTGCATGTCAGCACCAGATCTCATTTTGTGCCGACACCTTAAACAATGATAGCTGCTTCTTCATTTACCTTCAGGCTACATCTTGGTTATGGAGTCATTTCTAAGGCTGCCCCTTTTCCAATAGCAGATGTGAGGGTGCTGGGATAGAGGCCAGGTTATGTATTAACTTGCCATATTAATTCACCAATCCAAGGGAAAACTGAAGCTCCAGTATAGATGTGGGAGCTGGGGTACCTTTGATCATCCTCACTTTACCTTCCAATGGGTGTAACCCAGTCTGTAGCCCTGTAATGCACATTTTTCCCTTCTAAAGCATATGCCCACCTTGGAGAAATGGCTAGGGACTATATCCAAGTTCTCTAAATGCATATTATTTCACTACCCTGTTATTAGCATGTCATCCAGATAAATAGCAATCTTGGGTAAACTTTGTAAAATGTTCTCTATCGTCCGCTGAAAAATGGCACAAGCTAATGATTCCTGAAATGTCAGTCTCGTGTATTGGTACAAACCCTTACAGATATTAATTGAAGCATGTTTCTGGGAATCCTCATGTAACTGCAATTGTAGGTATGCATGGCTCATGTTCAGCTACATGCAAGGTGGCCTTGGCTCCTTTCCTGAAAAACTTCCAGTTATTTAATTAGGATTTTACTCAGGCAGCCATTTTCTAATCAAAGAATGTTGATCCAATCCAGCTAAATCTTTCTCAACCAATTTCACCCATCAGGTTTGGGCCAAAGTCTTTTACTCCAATCAGTGGTAACTGAACCAGCTAATTCACATATGAGACCGGAACTAAGTTGTACCCTTAATCTGTAAAATTTTCCAGATACAGGTTCTCAGTCTAGCCGAGGTCTTATGTAGACTTAAGGGTTAGAGTCCAGAGCAAGTTAAAGACTATTTCTATAATCACTGATACAGCTGTGCCAGTATTGTCCTCCATGAGAACTGGATGACTATTTAACCAGCTGTTTATTTTGGTTGGTTCTGTTTTGGATATTGCTAATCAATTTAACTGTTCTAAACCAGATGTAGGTGGGCTTTCCAGGTGTGCATTCTCCTGGATATCGACGTTTGAGTTCTCTTACTCAATTCAGTCCAATGGGACTCTTAATGTCTCACTTCACATACCAGCAGCAACTACAATGGTTTGCCAGTCCAGATCCTAAAGAAAATATTAACAATTTGGCCAAGGCTTGGGATTGTTTTGGAATTTTGCTGTGGGCTGATTTAGTGTCCCTCTGTTCAGGGTATATCCTGAGTGAGACTAAGCAATTATCTTCACGCGAGTGATATCCCCCAAGACCAGTTGGACTAGTGAGGATATCCACTTCCATCGGCCTACCCCTTAACTCACATACTCCACTTGCCATATTTTATAATGACAAAGCCAGTTTTAGTGCCTGTTTGAAGTCCAGTTGAGTTTCAGTTAGTAGGGCTCTTTTGCAAAGTTATATGATTAATCTAATATACCAAATGATCTCTCAGTATCTCATTAAGGGTTAAACCAAAGTCACATGTTTCTGCCAAGTTATCTTAATTTCTTCAAAGATCTGCACATAGAGTCTCCTGGTACTCCAACCGCTGAGTAAAACCGATAGCATCTCAGAATTACATTTCTGTCCAATGTCATTTGCCTGTTAAAAAAAAAGCATTCTTTCCACTTACTGGGCCTAGGATCGATGGCAGGATTGAACAAGTCAAGCATACCAAATAATGATATGATGCCGGAAATGCTTACTGCAACTCAAAAACAACTGTAGGGTGTGAATTTCTTCAGGTTTTTTTTGTTGCCACTAAAATAACTCCACAGACGCGGTATTCCATCACAAAGTCATCCTTTATTTACACATGCATAGTACTTGACTCTGATCTGGATTCCTGAGGGCCAACTCTCAAGTGAACAGAACCTCTGACACTCCTGTTTATGTAAGTCAGCTAGGATTCCCTGACTGGACTAAATTAGCAGCCCCAGCCAGCGAACTCATATTCCATGAGGTCCACCTGGCTGACTTTGTTATAATCACTACAGTTATGTTTTTCTAATTAGTTTTTCACCTCCTGTATTTTGAATTGGAAAGTTCATTGTCTTCCATTGTACCCTCCACTTATTAGGGTAGTTGCCCTTCCACCAAAATACAACAGTTATTTGGTTGTCATGCTTTTAAAATAAAATTCCTCATTGAGCAGTCCACATACTGCCCTAATTTAACAGAAGTGCCCAAATGCTCACACCAGACCTAATCTCAACTGAAAATGGTTAGCAAAGTTAAAAATCACACAACACTCCAAATCATGAAAATGGTTAGGGTAGGCTTTGCATTCTTGGAGCACTTTTATAAAGGAAGGTGTAGATTAACTTATGTGTTGTTATAGTTTCTGTCTAAGAACAGTTTCAGCATTCCAGAATAAAACAAAATCTCTTATTTTAAGAAACATATTGTAAAGAATGATTCAAAGCTTGGCAGAAATTCAGATCTAAAAAAAAGCCGCAGAGTTGTTTAAGTATGTAACAATGGCATCAAACTAAATAATTTTGTATTGAAAAGCTTGATGCCATCTGAACAATTATTTTTCAAGGGAACTGCAGATTCTGTTCTGTACTTCAGCATGATACTCATTAGTGGATCAGTTTAAATAGCTGTAACACAAGCTTTTGGGATCAATCTTAGCTCTGATGTATTAAGAAGTTTTAAATTCCCTAATCTCAGTTACTTGCTCTAATTAATAATGAGTGGACGCCACTGTCAAGTTTAATCTCTCCAATTACTTAAATCGTAGAATTCAAATGGCATCTCATGTTACAGCTTGCCCAGGGCATTGCGGTTAAGATACCTAAGTGACAAGGTAATAGATATTGTTTGATTTACAGATTGAATCATTTATTTAAAAAGTGCATAATTTCTGTTCCTTGGATATCCACAGTTTATTGTATCACCAAATATATCAAGCATACCTATTACCTCTCAGTGCATGTTCATCTTAAATTCTTGATGTACCTTTTGAAGCCATAAAATACAGAATTTTGTTATGTCTGTGTATGTGCTCATCACTCATTGTACTGACAATTGAAACTAAGGTGAGTTACCTTGATTTCACATTTGTTATTCAACTAGTTTAATTATGTTTGTTAGGAAAATGCATACAGATCAGAAGGGTCAACATCCTTTTCAGGAACTATGTGTTCGTGGTTGGAGTTTCACAGTAGAGACCACCAGTCATTTTAGACTGCAGAGTTTGATGGTAGCAACACTTTGTTCACTTAGCTATGTGGCTGACCCAAATTGATGCAGAGTAGTTGCTAACTAAGGTTAGCTGTACACTACAATGCTCTATGCCTCTTGACCAAACAATTTCTCTCCTCTATTTCGAAAGGTATGGCTAGAAGCAAGAGCCGCACTGATAAAGTATCAGTACATAGTCATCCACCCACAGGATGTGGGCAAAAACGAGCATAACCAAAGAAAAAGAAGCAGGTGAAGTGACTTTTAACCAGAGTGAACGAGGCCAGGGATCAAAATCTCTCAGGATGTAATTTTAAAAGAGGATGCCTTCTGAGTATGAGAAGTTGATAAAATCGTTGGGGGATGTGCTGAACAGCTTTTGACACCTGTGGAGGATGTGGCAACCCACACGAGTAAGGTAATTATGCAAGACATTTAGAACATACAGCTAGCCTAGGGGTGAATGATAGCTTCTGGGATCAACAGCAAAGCTACCCATCATAGAAATGCATATTGTGCAGTCACTCCTGAGTAATCAGACTGGTGCTGTACTCATTTAATTTGAAATGCCATGTAATTCATTAACTAGCATAATAAAAGGTGGCAATTGGTACAGACGTCAACAATGTGGGCCCATATTTTACTAGCCTTCAGGAGGTATGAGGACTTATAATTGCAGGGAGCTGGATTAGTTCGGATCAGTTTACATGTGCCATTCTGCAATCATAACATTTTATCAATGGCAGGAACAGATGTTGAAAGGCACACCATCAATTAACATAGTTAAAGGCTGAAAAACAGGCCAATTTATTTTGACATCAGATCTTTACTATGGTGGGGCAAGGAGGATTCTAGCTAAAGAGGCAAGGTTGCTATTGGTGAGCTTTTGTGGAACAAAGAGGAGACCATTCAGCCAAGCATCTCAACATTGGGATCTACTCATAGATCAGTGACTACAGTGATACAAACAATACTAGAAGGAGAGATTCACCAGTTGTGAAGAAAAATCTGGAACATAACATTTATCAAGACAAGTAGGAGAAGAAAACTGAAAGTTGAAAGGTGGTGTAAAGTCATGTGTTCTTAGAACTGTGTGGTATTTATTATTTTGAAGGATAGCAACAACTTGCATTAGGGGACTGTTTTGCTGCGGAGGTTGCGTTTGAATTCTGCCAGAGGATTGTTTAAGCTAAGCCCTAATTTCTGTGGCATTCAAGGTAGAGGGCTTCTTTTACCTTCCTCATCGGTCTTTTTTGGTCTCAACTGCCTGCCATATCTCTGCCAGCTCAATTGCTCCTCCTAAGCCTTAAGATTTTGAGGTATAGAAGACCATATGGCCTGTTAAGTTTGCACTGCCATTCAGTATAAATATGGCTGAGCTTTGGTTTGAACTCTGCTTTCCTGGTGATCTCCCTAAAACCTTGATTCCCTAAAAACCATATATCTTAGGCATAAATATACGTATTAATGGAGCATTTGCAACTTTCAGGGGTAGAGAATTCCAAAAGTTCGCAATCTTATGAGTGTTCTTCACCACTCCTTTAAATGATCAGCCCCCATCCTGAGACTTTGCTCCATTAATGTTGATTTCCCAGACAGTGAAATGGTCGCTGTGTCTACTCTGTCAAGCCCCTTCAGAATCTTGTACATTCTGATGAGCTCACCTCAAATTCCCTGGAGTTTACTTCCTCTCATTATAGGGCAACCGTCTCACCCAAGTGATCAATCTAGTGAATCTTCAAGATTCTGCCTTTAATGTAAGTATATCCTTAAATACAGAGACCAAAACTGCATAGAGATTTCCAGGTGTAGACTGACTAAAGCCATGTATAATTGTAAGTAGACTTGCTTAATTCTGTCCTTCAATCCCCTTGCAATGAAGCCACATGCCATTCGCCTTCCTAATTGCTTGTTATAACTGCAAGGCAACATTGTGTTCCTTATATGAGTACATCCAAGTGTCTGTAACTTCGACATTTATAAGTTTCACATCTTTGAAAAAATATTCTCCTTTTTTATTCAAAGTAGATAATCTCATAATTCACTACGTTATGCTTGTCCTTGCACCTTACTTTTCCACCTAAACTTGTCTGGTGAACATTACTTTCTGTTCCTCATCTGCAATATTGACATTGATTGTAAATAACTGAGGCCCTGCACTGATCCCTGCAGGACTCCACAAGTCACATCCTGCCAATTGAAAAGGCCTCATTTATCCCTACTGAATGCATCCTGTCCAATAATCAATTCTTTATCCATACCATTATATTGCTCAAAACACCATGAGCCTTTATTTTGCGTATTTACTTTTTGTGTGGGATTGTTTTTGAAATTCTTTTTGGAAATCCAGATACTCTATGTCTATGCATTCCCTTTTATCTACTCAATTAGTTATATCCTCAAACTTGTAAGTCTGTATTCTGTGATAAAAATCTGATTATCTGATAAAATGTACAAAATTATGAGAGGCATGGATGGAATGAAGAATTAAGGCTTTTTTTTTCCTGGCATAGGGATGTCAATTGTTAGGGGACAGAGGTTTAAAATAAAGCGAGATATGTTTGAAGGAGTTTTAAAAGGCAAACGTTTTCACACAGAGGGTGGTAAGTCCTGCCAGAGGAGATGGTGGAGGCAGATACAATAGTAACATTTAAGAGGTGTCTTGACAGATGTATGAATAAGCAGGCATTGGAAGGATATGAACCATGCAGAGGCCAGGATTATTTAGATTAGCAAGATGTGTGTCAGCGTAGGTTTTGTGGGCCAAAGGGCCTTTTCCTGTATTTTGTTTTCTGTGATCCTGGAAATGATATAGCAGATGCACCTGAACAGTCCAATGACTGTTAGTGAAGTTCAACAACACTGTACTTATTCCAATCATGTTCCCTGGAAAAGGCATCATCTCAGATGACAGATAAATTAATGAAATATTTTGTTTGTCTTCATGGTAGTAGACACAAATAGTACAAGTGCAAAAAGCACACCAAAAATAGTGGGGAGTGAGTGGGAATTTAAAGTAATTTTAAACAGTAGAAGGAAGATACCAGAGAAAGTTGTTGTGCTGCCATAGTCTTACCAGACCATAGAGGCTGCTGTCTCATTAAAGAGAGAAGCAACTGATGATGATTTAACCTGAGGGCCACCACCCTAATATGATCAGGAAGAATCAAATAGTTTTATAAAAGCAAAATTTATCTGACTTGGAATCTGATGGTTAAGCATTGTTGAAAAAAGTTATTTTGTCAAAGCATCAGGACATTTAACAAGAATACAATTCAAAAGGAGAAATTAAATTATACAGAATGAAAGGACAGTACTGTTGACTTTAATTGGTAGAAGTGTTGCCATGGAGAAAACACCCATTAGTGTTGATTTGACAGCAAATGGTTGGTCTTTGATTGATCTGGGCATTGCCTTGAAAAATGAACCAGTAAATAGCTTTTTTTTTTAAGTTTATTTTTGTGGGATGTTGGTGTCATTGGCTGGCCAGCATTTATTGCCTGTCCCTAGTTGCCCTTGAGAAGGTTGTGGTGAGCTGCCTTCTTGAACTACTACAGTCCACCTTTTGTGAGTTGATCCATAATGCTGTTAGGAAGGGAATTCCAGGATTTTGACCCAGTGACAGTGAAGATACAGTGATATATTTCCAAGTTAGAATGGTGATTGGCTTAGAGAACTTGAAGGTGATGGTGTTGCCATCTAAATGTTGCCCTTGACCTTCTCTATGGAAGTGATCATGGGTTTGGAAGGTGCTGTCTGAGGATCTTTGGTGAATTTCTGCAGAGCACCCTATAGATACTACATATTTCTGCAATTGAGTGTTGGTGGTGGAGCTCGGGGATACTTGTCGATGTAGTGCCAGTCAAGTGTTCTGTTTTGTCCTGAATGGTGTCAAGCTTCTTGAGTGTTGTTGGAGCTGCACTGATCAGGGCAACTGAGGATTATTCCATCACACTCCTGCTTTGTGCCTCACAGATAGTGGACAGGCTTTGGCCGTTCAGATGGTGAATTACTGGCTGCAGTATTCCTAGCCTCTCACATGCTTTTATATCCACTATGTTTATGCAGCAAGTCCAGTTGAGGTTCTGATCAATGATAATTCCCCCCGATGTTGATCATGGGGGATTTCAGTAATGGTAACATCATTGAATGTCAAGGGGCGGTGGTTAGGTTGTCTCTTATTGATGATGGTCATTGCCTGCATTTGTGTGGCATAAATGTTACTTGCCATTTGTCAGCCCAAGGTTGGATATTGTTGAATTGAAAACAAGGGCAGTGTATATGCATATTCGCAAAGAACAAGGCCCTGTGTATCAATACATGTAGTCTCCGGTACTTGCAAGTGTTCCACACTAAATGGTGATCCTAAATTTGTTATCAGTGTAATTTCTTACAAATTCAGAATTATCCAGCAAATATTATCCAATTGCAGAATGTTACAAATTTTGCAAGAGCAGGCTGGTTGGATAAAGTCAATAGACTGCATTTGTGAACAGCCAAAATGGCATACTGTTTGGTAGGATCTGCCAGCATTTGGAATGTATGGCCTACATACTTACACCTAATGGTCATTGAACTTCATTGCTGTAGACCTAGAGTCACAAATAAGGGCAGCAGAAGAGTGCGGTACTGGAAAAGCACAACCAGTCAGGTAGCATCCAAGGAGCAGGAGAATCGACATTTTAGGCATAAGCCCTTCACCAGGAAATCATTGACAGTTTTATGGTTACCATTAGAATCAGTTCTGGATTTTTATTTATTGATTTATTTAAAGTTCCAGTAGATGCCAAGGTGGGATTTGAACTTATTTCACAGAGCATTCATCCAAGTCTTTGGTTTACTAACCTTGTAAAATTGTCACAATGCCACCATCTCCCCTCAACTAACAGGGTGAATAACAGTAGATAGTAGATATGGAATATATGAATTGATTCCTGGAATTAGCAGTTTGCCCTAAAATGAGTGGTGGTTTAAATAGTAGTCTCTAGGAGGTGATCTCAATAAAGCTAATGTTTTCAGCAGCACTTAACAAGGTAGAAACTGAAAGATGTTTCTTATTGTTGAAGGATCTAGAACCAGAAGGATGAGTGGCTGACCATTTAAAAGGAGGAATTTCTTTTCTCTACGGGATATAATTTTTTGGAGTTCTCCATTGTAGAAAGACACTAGATGACTATCAATGATGGCGACGGCAGAGTAGGCAGCATCCTGGATCCCATGCCTGGGCTTGTCCTCTGCATCTGCATTTTTCTTCTTTTTCTCTTTTCCTTCTATCCCTTCTTTTGTTCCTCAAACTTACTTGATAAAGAGAGCTCTTCAGCAAGAGGTGGCTTCGATGGGCTCGAGCGGCAGTGGTGTTTTCAGAGGCAGCATAGCTGCAGAGACGGTTGGTTGACCTGTGAAGCCTGGAGTGGGTTTCTCCCTTTGGAATGGAGTAGGCCCCATGGCATGGTCTGGGAGCTGGACACTCTCAGCAGCATGGCTTGAGCTGGGAAGCCTGGAGTAGGAATCTGGCAGTGGTATGTTGGAGGAGCAAAAAAAGCAAAGTTGGACTTTCTTTAAGTTATCTTTCTTTTTATATTATTCTAAGTTAATGTGAATGGTGCTTATGTGCAAGCAACAATGCATACTTTTCACTATTTTATATTGAATGTATGTGACGGTAAAGCATATCTGATTTGGTTGTCAAGTAATCAAGACAGGTTTATTTTATGGACAATCAAAGAATATGGGGATCAGGCAGAGAAGTGGAATTGATGGCAAAAATCTGTCATGCTCATAGTGAATGAGCAAGTTCAAGGGGCCTTAAACCTCTTCTGCTTTTTAGCTTCCTATTTCTAAAACTTTATTTGAAACAGTACAAGGAATGATCATGGGACTAGCAGTTGGTGTTTACAATGTCCTTTATGACCCTAGATCCATGCGAATGACTACTCTTTACAGAAATGTATCATCAAACAGAGAAAAGAAACATTCATTTTCGATGTTTTGACACTACCTTTACATTCAATGAAGTGGAGTTTTAGCTCCCCCTTTTATATAATTTAAATTGTGCTAAAGCCTGATGAGGGAGCTGAATTTATTAGTTCTCTTCCTGGAAACAAAAGACTTCTTTCATATGAGTGTCTGTTATTTTTGGGGGACTAACTTTTATTTCTGAGTTAATGTCTGGTATTTTTTACCATTCTCTGTTTAAATATTAACTATTTTCACCCTCAGTCTTCCCCTTCCTTCCTTTCTTTCTTACTACTTTCCAACATTTTGTTTCCTCAATACTTTCTCTATTTTTCAGCCATCTTACTTTCACCCCCACACATCTGCATTGCCCTTATTACTTCCACTGCCTCCTGTTCTCTTCCCCATTCACCATTGATCTTTCCCCAAGCATTCTTTAAATTTTCTGCAACCAATCGTACCTTTCACTTTTGCTGTCTTCTGCCCCCGGTGTCACAGCCCTTCCTCAGTCCTCATCCTATTTCGTTTTCCTCAGCCCTGCTAACCTTAAAGTGTCCATTCTTTTGTTGCTAACACGAGATCTAGCAAAAAGGAAATGTTACTGTGCACAAAGTTATCTCTTCTAATACAATTACACATCATCCCTATACTTCAGCCTTGACATTCACTCACCGAGTCTGAACTATTTTGCTCATTTCATTGTAAAGTAATATGTTTGTGCTGAGCAAATTAAATGAGCTGACAAAAGCTCTAAGATCTGATTTTCTTAGGCCCTGCCCTTGATCCAGAATCTCACAATTGGTTGTGTAGGTCAGCAAATTGTGGTCATAATCTCGTACACACCCAAGTCCCCTCAAGCAAGTCATTTGGGATAAAAGAGGCAACGTTACAGTAAAAATATTTCTTATTTAAATATTAAAATAATTTGAATAATCATACAGTTAATCTTCTGACTTGAGATCATGCAAATCATCCGTATTGACTAGATAAATTATATTCGGCTTGCTCCCTGGAGATAACACTGTTGATTTTTGTTGCATTTTGTTTTCAAGTTTGAGCTTTGTGTGTGGAAGATTTTAAAATATGTTGCTTTGTTGATATGAAATCATTGTAAACATCGTCAAAAGTTAACCATGTGTGACATCAATGAGACCCCTTGTAAAACCGAAGTCATTCAGAATCAGTGACAACCCATGGGATATTTTGGAGTCACCCATGCACAAAGGATGATTGTGCATGGAAGCCAATTGTCTCATTCCCAGAATATTGCTGCAGCAATTCTTTTAGAAGCTTCAGCTTCTTCATCAATGACCTGCAAGCACTGCTCCCCCATCACCACACACACACACACACACACACATACATACACACACTTCAGTCAGAAGTAGGCAGTTTTACTGGTGATTTGGTGTTGCATAAAATTCAACTGCATATTCAAGATAATAAAAGCTTGTCCACATGCAGCAAGACCTGGAGAACATTCAGACTTGGACTGCTTTGTCAGATGTGTCCAGGAAGAGTAAGGCTGATCAGGGATATTGGAGGGAACTTGTGCCTGGAGTTGGAGAAGGTAGGGGAGGTCCTAAATGAATACTTTGCTTCAGTATTCACTAGTGAGAGGGACCTTGTCATCTGTGAGAACAACGTGAAACAGGCTGATGTGTTCAAACAGTTTGATGTTAAGAAGGAGGATGTGCTGGAAATTTTGAAAAACATGAGGATAGATAAGTCCCCTGGGCCAGATAGGATATATTAAGGTTATTCCAGGAAGCGAGGGAAGATATTCTGCACCTTTGCCAATGATCTTTGCATCCTCAGTATCCACTGGAGTTGTACCAGATAATTGGATGGTGACAAATGTTATTCTCTTGTTCAAGAAAGGAAAGGAAGGATAACCTGGGAATTACATACCAGTCAGTCTTACATCGGTGGTGGGCAAATTATTAGAGAGGATTCTGAGAGACAGTATTTATATTTGTTTGGAAAGCAGAGTTTGATGAGAGATTGTTAACATGGCTTTGTGAGGGGCAAATCATGCCTCACAATGCCTCACATTGAATTCTTTGAGGATGTGACAAAACACATTGATGAAGTAGAGCAGTGGCTGTGGTGTGTATGGATTTTAGCAAGGCATTTGATAAGGTTCCCCACGATAGGCTCATTCAGAAAGTAAGGAAGCATGGGATACAGGGAGTAATTTTTATAATTTTGTAATTTTTATAAATGACTTGAATGAAGCAGTGGAAGGGTGAGTTAGTAAGTTTGTCAATCACACGAAGGTTGGTGGAGTTGTTGAGGGTTGTTGTATGTTGCAACGGGACGTTAACAGAATGTAGAGCTGGACTGGGAAGTGGCAGATGGAATTCAACTTGGAAAAGTGTGAAGTGATTCATTTTGGAAAGTTGAATTTGAATGCAGGGTTAAAAGCAGGACTAATGGCATTGTGGAGAAACAGAGGGATCTTTGGGTCCATGTCCATAGATCCCTCAAAGTTGCCACCCACGTTGATAGGGTTGTTAAGAAGTCGCATGGTGTGTTGTTTTTCATTAGCAGGGGCATTGAGTTTAAGAGCCACAAGGTTATGCTGCGGCTCAATAAAGCCCTGGTTAGCCCACACTTGGAATATTGTGTTCAATGCTGGTCACCTCATTATTGGAAGGATGTGGAAGCTTTAGAGAGGGTGCAGAGGAGATGTACCAGGATAGCGCTTGGACTAGAGGGCATGTTATATGAAGAAAGGTTCAGGGAGCTAGGACTTTTCTCATTGGAGTGAAGAAGGATGGGAGGTGACTTGATAGTGGTGTACAAGATGATGAGAGGCATAGATAAGAGTTGTTAGCCAGAAACTTTTTCTCAGCGCGGAAATGGTTATTACAAGAGGGCATAATTTTAGTGTGATTCGAGGAAGGTTTAGGGGAGATGTCAAGTGTAGATCCTTTATACAGAGAGTGGTGGGTGCGTGGAATGCATTGCCAGCTGTGGTAGTAGAGTCAGATACATTAAAGACATTTAAGCGACTCTTGGACAGGCACATGATTGATAGTAAAATGAAGGCTATGTAGGTGAGTTTGATCTTAGTGTAGGATAAGAAGTTAGCACAACATTGGGGCAATGGGCCTGTAATGTGCTATACTGTTCTGTGTTCTGTGGCAAGCAATGCTTAACTGCTAGCCAGCTCTAAAGTGAGACAATCTGACCATCTCCCCTTGAATTACAGGTACCCTATTCCCCAACATCAATCAACACTCACTGCACAAGAGAAAGACTAGACAAAGTGTTCAGTTCTTTTTCCAGATGCCTTGGAATGTTTTGAATAGGTCGCTGGTCCAAGTGGCATAGATATATTTAATTAACCTGTTTGGTCATATTGTAACACACTTCCAGGACATGTGGTACTTGGACCTGAGCCTTCTGGCTCAGAGATAGGGACATTATTGCTGCATTGCAAAAGCCCAAAACAATAATAATACACCTAGACCAATAAACCATTTGCACTTATGTGGCATATGCTATTGTCTTTTACACCTGCAAGACAACTTCCTGCAACAGAGGTCACATTTTGAAGAAGGAAATTGCCAGTTCACTTCACAACTGTGGCTCCCACTCAACCTGTCAAACTGGAAAAATCAGCAGGTGCACAATCCAGAGCACTTAATTATTTTGTTTATCTCATGAAAATGATGGTAGTGGTTCAGACGCTATTCCACAAATCGCACTTGATGCCACTTTGAGTATTAATTTTAAATCTGTGTTTCACTGATTTTTTTTTGTTAACCATAGTTATTATGAGATAAAGGGTGTGATGTGAGGCCCCTTTCGGTCATGGCTGACCATGGGTTGCATCCTCATTGTTCTAGCTTTCTGCTTCCCTGAAGCAATGTCGCTTGTGAGTGAAGAGACCAATGATGCAGTGACAGTCCCGGTCTCAGGGGTCACATCTGTATTTGGTCGTTGATCTGCTAGAACTGATGCACTCCTTCCTTCATGCCTACTCGTATGCTCATCAGTTTCTTTTCCCCTGTTTTAACATGTTGGTTCAGGGTGCTTCTCCATCTTGCATGGTCAGCTGCAAGCCTTTTCCAGAATTTGGGCGGCATGGTGGCACAGTGGTTAGCACTGTTGCCTCACAGTACCAGAGACCTGGCTTCAATTCCCACCTCAGGCGACTGACTGTGTCGAAGTTGCACATTCTCCCCGTGTCTGCGTGGGTTTCCTCCGGGTGCTCCGGTTTCCTCCCACAATCCAAAAATGTGCAGGTTAGGTGAATTGGCTATGCTAAATTGCCCGTATTGTTAGGTGAATGGGTAAATGTAGGGGAGGGTGGGTTACGCTTCGACGGGTCAGTGTGGACTTGTTGGGCCGAAGGGCCTGTTTCCACACTGTAAGAAATCTAATCTAGTCTAATCTAACCTAATTCCATAACAATATCCAGCGCCTTCATGTCCTTCATGCAGATGGCCTTGTAGCACAGCTGAATATGCACAGTGGGTCTCTTCCCAGATGCAAGCTCTCCATGGAGAGTATTCTTTTGGAATGCAACTGTCCTCCATGTGGTGGACGTGACCCAGCCTGCGCAGTTGCTGCTACCTCAGCAGAGTGTACATGCTGGGAAGGCCAAAGCGAGATAGGACCGCTGCATTGAAAACTCTGTCTTGCCAGGGTATGTCCAGGATACGATGTATACTCCTCAAGTGGAAAGTATTCTATCTTCTCTCCTGATTGGCATATGTAGTCCATGTTTCACTGCCATACAGCAGTGTGCTTATGACGCAGGCATTGTAGACTGACATTTTTGTCTTCACTATCAGCTTGAGAAAGGGGGAAAGAGGGGAATTTTTCATCTTCTTAAAACTATTTTCAGATAGGCTATTTTCTTTTTATTTTAATTTATCCCCAGGGCCATTGAGGTTAGGAAATGTCTGGTATTGCTTCAGGCATCAGAATGTGGAACAGGCTTGATGATTCAGTTTATCTCTTCTTGCTCATTATATTGATTTTTGTATATTTAGGAATGTTTGAATGTTGTTCTGAAAAAAAAGTGTATTTATTGTAAAAATGTTACTGATAGAAAGTGAATATAAAAGTAAATTCACACGTATGAGTGACTCACAATACAACTTCGTTTGTGCAGTTTAACAAAAGGTCTTTCTAGATTTGGAAAAGAAAAACCAATGCACTTCCTGGAAAAAGGTTTGCATTGATATGGCATTTTCATAACTTGCTCATGACAAACTTCCATAAACAGCAATGAAATATTGACTGGCTATTCTGATTTTTGTGTTCGTGATTGAGCGATAAATATAAGGTAGGACATTGGGCTGATTCCCGTGCTGATCTTTGAAATACTGCCAAAGATCTTCTGTATTCATTCCAGCCAGTAATAGGGGTTTTGCTTTGTCTCATTCACAGGACAGTACTTCCCAGTGTGTTAGACTTGATTTTTTTTTTGTGTACTCGAATCTGAAGTGGACTTGAAGCCAGAACTGTGTGATTCAAGTGACAGTGCCACAACCTGATCCTTTTTCAATGCAACAAGGTGTTTGACAAGATTTAGTAAGATTAGGATGGAACAGAATTGACCTCTAAGCCACCTGTTTTCTCCCCCTCTCTATTAAAGGAATTTTAAATCCTGATTACAAGATATTCCTTCCCGTAAAGAGGTTGAAGGCAAGTCAAAGGTTTCTAAACTTTAAAGCTTTGAAGATTCTTACATAACTTTATTATTCAATATGCCCCTTGTTTGAAAAAAGGGGGACATGTCTAGCCTCTGATATGAACTAATTTATTTTTCCAAATAGGAGGGTTTGAAGATTAGGCTTTAAAGAAGAGGTGGAGGTGAAGAAGCTAAAGAGAATATTTCTGTTTTTTTTAAGAAATGAAGCTAATTTTAGGCAACATGCGTTGAATATATTAAATTCTGGTCTGTATCTAGTAGTACCGTATTTATATAAAAGGAGTTTTGGTGAAGTAAAGGAGATTATTAGTAAGTGTTTAGGGGATGTCCTCCAAGCTTCCAGTTAAGTACAGTGCTGGCCAGTCATTACTGGAGAATATAGGCGGAGGTGGGTACTGCAGATGCTGGAGATTAGTCAAGATTAGAGTGGTTCTGGCAAAGCACAGCAGGTCAGGCAGCATCGGAGGAGCTGAAAAATTGATGTTTCGGGCATTCCTGATGAAGGGCTTTTGCCCAAAACGTTGATTTTCCTGCTGTTCGGATGCTGCCTGACCTGCTGCTCATTGCTGGAGAATATGTTTAGTTATTCCGCCTGGCAGTCAAACATGTCTTTTAAGTGTAAGATATTGTGGTATGGTAATCACACTCCAAATTAATACTTCAAGAAGAAGGTGCAGTTCAATTAGATACTACATTTAATGCAAAATTTAAACTGTGTTTCATCTAACTTTGCAAACAAGTTCTATACTGTTGTCATTTAAAAGCAGTTTGTTTCAGCTACAGAATTTAACATAGAAAATACAAACATACATCTTAGGAAGTGGAATAGATAATTAAGGCCCCTCAAGCTTTCTTCATTTGACAGCAAGATGTTGGTGTGCATGTTCATATGCTAATCAGACTATAGCTTCAACACCACTTTGCTACCTGCCATTGACCCCCCTGTTAGTCAAGTATCCATTTACAGCAGCTTTAAAGTATTCAATGACCCTGTCTCTGAGGAAAAGGGTTCCAAAGATCATGAAAGAAAATTGATGCTCTTCTTAAATTGGAAACCCTTATTTTTAAAACAGAGGTGAACGGAGTGACCTAGCTCTGCTCTAGAATAAAACACAGTACCCAAATGTAGTCTGAATAATGCCTTCTACAACTGCAGTAGAACATCCTCACTTTTAGAATCCATTATTCTTGTAATATTTGAAAACATTCCATTATTCATTCTAATTATTTGTTGTACGTGCATACTTGTGATTGATATATCAGGACATCCACTGCCTGTGTACTGCAGAGTTTTTCAATGTCTCCCCACAACACCCAAAAATTAGAAGCAGAAGTAGGCCATTCAGTCCATCAAGGCTGCCCCACCATTAAATGAGATCATGGTTGGTCTGATACTCCTCAACTCCACTTGCCTGCCTTTTCCTCATAACCTACAATTTTCTTGCTGGGTAAAAATGTGTCAATCTTGATCTTGCACATGTTTAACAAGCCTGCCTCTACAGCCCTCCACACTCTGTCTAGCCTCTAAGAATTTTATATGTTACAATAAAGTCTCCTCTCATTCTTTGAAACTCCAGTGAGTACAATCCCAATGTATACAACCTCTCCTTGATAAGAAAGCCCTTTTGTATTTGGGATCAACCCAGTGAATCTTCTCTGGCCTGCCTCCAGTGACCGTATATCTTTCCCTGGACAAGGGACCAGTATTCTAATTGTGGTCTAATTAATGCTTAGTAAAGTTTTAGCAAGTTTTACTTGTTACATGGCCATTCCATTTGAAATAAAGGCCAATGCTCCATTTGCAATTTCTATTACCAGCTGAATGTGTGTGCTAAATGTTTGTGATTTATGCATGAGGACTACCAAGTCCCTCTCTGTTCCAGTTTTCTGCAGTCTATTTCCATTTAAATAATATGCAGAACTTATTTCTGCTGAAGTGTACTCAAGTTTTCCCGCATTATATTCTATCTGCCAAGCTTTTGCTCACTCACTTAAGAACTAGAAGTGGGAACAATCAATTCAGCATCTCAAGCCTGCTCTGTCATTCAGTACAATCATGACATATCTCATTTGGACTTCAACTCCACTTTCTGCCCCTTCCCATTACCCTTTACCCAATTATTGATTAAAAGCCTGTCAAACTCCTTTGATTTATTCAGTTTCCCAGTATCTCTCACTCTGGCAGTGAATCCCATAGATTCATGACCCTTTGAAAGAAGTAATTCCTGCTCATCATTGTTTTAGATCTGCCACTCCTTAGCGTACTAGATTGCTGCAAGTGGAAACATCTGTTCTGTGATTACTTTGTCAATCCCCTTTGATATCTTATATACCTCAATAGCATCTCCTCTCATTCTTCAAACTCTAACAAGTACAGGCCTGGACTATGTCTCCCCTCAAGACAAGTGATTCTTCTCCAGAACTAATCGAGTAAACCTTCTCTGAACTGTCACCAAAGCAATTTATCTTTCCTCAAGGAAGGGGGCCAAAACTCTACATAGCACTCCAAATGCAGTCTCACCAATGCTTTGCACAATTAGAGCAACACTGGCCTACTTTTATACACCATTCCTTTAACAATAAATCTCAAAATTTCATTTGCCTTCCTTATTAGCTACTGTTCCTGCATACTAGATTTCTGTAACTTATGCACACGGACACCCAGACTTCTTAGCACTAAAGCTATTTGAAATTTCTTTCCATTTAATAAGTTGTCTTTTTTTCCTTCCAACCAAAATGGATAACGACATGCTTCTCGGCTTTAATCTGCAAAATTAAGGCCCAGTCACCTAAATAATCCATAGCTTTTTGTAAGTTCCCTTTTTCTTCTTTGCAGTTTATTTTCATACCTATTTTGTGTCATTTGCAAACTTGGTGATAGTACATCCACAATTCCCAACACTGATGCTCGTGGAATTTTACTGGTTACAGGTTACCAACCTTAAAATGTCTCCATTATCGGAAATCCTTTGTCCATTAGTTACCATTCCTCTGTACACTATGCATCCACCTCTCCCAACCACCTCACATACATTCTTAATAGGCTTAAGAGCATTAACTTATTGAATGCCATTTGGATGTCCAAATATTAAGTTTTATATTATAGATATATTATCTCTATTGCATCCCCTTTATCTATCTTCATTGTTACCTCCTTAAAGAACTGTAATACATTTGTCAGATATGATTTCTGCTTCATGGAGCTATGCCGACTCTGGTTTGATTATATTATGCAGTTCTAAGTGCTCTGCTATTATATCCTTTGTAGCAGAAAATGTGTTGCTGGTCAAAGCACAGCAGATCAGGCAGCATCCAAAGAACAGGAAATTCGACGTTTCGGGCCAGAGCCCTTCATCAGGAATGAGGAAAATGTGTCCAGCAGGCTAAGATAAAAGGTAGGGAGGAGGGACTTGGGGGAGGGGCGATGGAGATGTGATAGGTGGAAGGAGGTCAAGGTGAGGGTGATAGGCTGGAGTGGGGTGGGGGCGGAGAGGTCAGGAAGAAGATGCAGGTTAGGAGGGCGGTGCTGAGTTCAAGGGAACCGACTGAGACAAGATGGGGGGAGGGGAAATGAGGAAAGTGGAGACTCCTCCCTCCCCTTCCTAGACCTTTCCATTTCTATCTTGGGTGACCGACTCAACACAGACATCTACTATAAACCGACTGACTCCCACAGCTACCTGGACTACCCCTCCTCCCACCCTGCCCCCTGTAAAAGTACCCTTCCACTGACACCCTCCTTCGACTGACTGAACTGGTCCTCACCCTGAATAACTTCTCTTTCCAATCCTCCCACTTCCTCCAAACTAAAGGAGTTGCCATGGGCACCCGCATGGGCCCCAGCTATGCCTGTCTCTTCGTAGGATATGTGGAACAGTCCATCTTCCGCAACTACACTGGCACCAACCCCACCTTTTCCTCCGCTACATCGATGACTGTATTGGCGCTGCCTCGTGCTCCCATGAGGAGGTTGAACAGTTCATCAACTTTACCAACATCTTCCATCCCGACCTCAAATTCACCTGGACCTCCCCTTCCTAGACCTTTCATTTCTATCTCGGGTAACCGACTCAACACAGACATCTACTACAAACCGACTGACTCCCACAGCTACCTGGACTACCCCTCCTCCCACCCTGCCCCCTGTAAAAACGCCATCCCATATTCCCAATTCCTTCGTCTCCACCGCATCTGCTCCCAGGAGGACCAGTTCCAATACCGTACAGCCCAGATGGCCTCCTTCTTCAAGGACCGCAGATTCCCCCCAGACATGATCGACGATGCCCTCCACCGCATTTCCTCCACTTCCCGCTCCTCCGCCCTTGAGCCCCGCCCCTCCAACTGCCACCAAGACAGAACCCCACTGGTTCTCACCTACCACCCCACCAACCTCCATATACAGCGTATCATCCACCATCATTTCCGCCACCTCCAAACGGACCCCACCACCAGGGATATATTTCCCTCCCCTCCCCTATCAGCGTTCCGCAAAGACCACTCCCTTCGTGACTCCCTCGTCAGGTCCACACCCCCCACCAACCCAACCTCCACTCCCGGCACCTTCCCCTGCAACCGCAAGAAATGTAAAACTTGCGCCCACACCTCCTCCCTTATTTCTCTCCAAGGCCCCAATGGATCCTTCCATATCCGCCACAAATTCACCTGCACCTCCACACACATCATCTATTGCATCCGCTGCACCCGATGTGGCCTCCTGTATATTGGGGAGACGAGCCGCCTACTTGCGGAACGCTTCAGGGAACACCTCTCGGACGCCCGAGCCAACCAACCCAACCACCCCGTGGCTCAACACTTTAACTCTCCTTCCCACTCCACCAAGGACAAGCAGGTCCTTGGACTCCTCCATCGGCAGAACATAACAACACGACGGCTGGAGGAGGAGCGCCTCATCTTCCGCCTGGGAACCCTCCAACCACAAGGGATGAACTCAGATTTCTCCAGTTTCCTCATTTCCCCTCCCCCCACCTTGTCTCAGTCGATTCCTTCGAACTCAGCACCGCCCTCCTAACCTGCAATTTTCTTCCTGACCTCTCAGCCCCCACCCCACTCTGGTCTATCACCCTCACCTTGACCTCCTTCCACCTATCACATCTCCATTGCCCCTCCCCCAAGTCCCTCCTCCCTACCTTTTATCTTAGCCTGCTGGACACATTTTCCTCATTCCTGATGAAGGGCTCTGGCCCGAAACGTCGAATTTCCTGTTCCTTGGATGCTGCCTGACCTGCTGTGCTTTGACCAGCAACACATTTTCAGCTCTGATCTCCAGCATCTGCAGACCTCACTTTTTATCCTTTGGAGCAGACAATAACAATTTCCTAATGATAAATATTAATATAACTGGCCTGTTAATTACCTCCCTTTTTGAGTGTTTCATAGATGGTTTTGCAATTCTTTGGTACTTTAGTAAAATCTATGCATTCTTGGAAAGTTACTATCAAGGCATCCCTGCCTCTGTGGCCACTTCCTTCAGTGTCCTAGCATGTAATCCACCTGATCCAGGAGACTTCTCCACTTTCAGCCCCATTAGTTTGTCTAGTACATTTTCTGTAATGATAGTTATATTTATTTCCTACTCCCTCACACCAACCTTTTGATTCTTGATTATTTAGAATTTTTAGTATGCTATTATTGTTTCTAGTTGAAGCCTGATACAAAGTAATTATTCAACTCTTAAACAATTTCCTGGTGATCCATTATTATTTTCCTCACCTCATTCTCTAAGAGATCTATGTTTACTTTGGCCTCTCAATTCCATATATATATAGTTTCTAGTTTGCCCTCAAAGATTATTTTCTGTCTCATTTATTTTCTTTGGTCATTTTTTTATTGTTTTTTAAAACTTTCAAAAACCTCTGACTTACCTATGATCTTTGCCACATTTTTTAAAAAAATTGAAACTACCATTAATTTCCTTACTACCCGCTGTTCATTTTTCCTCTGTATAGAATCCTTCTTCCTCATTGGGATATATATTTGTTTTGAGTCATGAATTTGTTCCTTAAATATCTGCCAGGTTCATCAACCATCCTTTCTGATAATTTCCTTTCCTGGTTCATTCCAGCAAACCCTTCCCTCATTCATTTGCAATTACCCTTCTTTCAGTTTAGCACAGTTATTTCCAACCCAAGTTCCTCACTCTCAAACTAGAACATGTCAAATTCTACAATATTATGTTCACTGTTTCCTAAGTGATCTTTTATTCTGACATCATTTATTAAATATGTTTTGGTACAAGTTACTAGATCCAAAATCCCTGATTGGATTCACACTATATTGTTCTAGAAAACTAAAATGAATACTCTCTTCTCAATTCTTCCTTGTAACTACCTCTGCCAATTAGATTTCCCAAATTGTATGAAGATTAAAATCATCTATTTAATTACAAGTACATGCCCTCATTACCTTTTTACTTCTTTTATTGTGGGGGTCTGTGAACTCCCGCTAGTGTAATCTTTTCTTTGTTGTTTCTTACCTCTACCCATACCATTCTATGTCATACAATCCAAGATCACTTCTAGCTATCATACTCGTAAAACAAAGCCATCCTACCACTCTTTGCTTCTTGCCTATCCTTTGAAAAAATTACTTACTCCTGAATATTTCATTTTCATTTGATCTCCTTGTAACAATGTCTGCCCAGTAGCTATAAGATCACACCCATTATCCTTTATTTGAGCCATTTAGTCATTTATTTTGTTCCAACTACCACATGCCTTAAGTAAAAAGTTGTTTATTTTATCTTCCCATTTTTCCTCTTGTAATCCTAGTTATTTTCTTTATTGTGTTGTGTACTCTGCCCCTTCCTATACCACTCCTATCTATCAATACTAAAATAACTGCTCTGCCAAACTGCCATCTCTCTTTGTTTTGTAAGCCTACATATCCCTTCTCTATAATCCTTCTCTCACCTCCAATTTAACATCACTTAAAATCCTCTTTGGAGTCCTAGTTATTCAGTTTACCAAGATGCTTGTCCCAGCTTGGTTCAAGTGATGCCTATCCCACTCAGAATTTCTCCCTTCTACTCTCAGGACCTGAAACCATTTATCTCCATTTACTGTATGCCAGTTTGCCCTTGGCTCAGGTAGCAATTCTGGGATTTTTAATTTGGAGGTTATGCCTTTTAATTTAGCTCCAAACTGTTCAGATTATTCCAGCATAACCATCTTTCTAGTCCTATCAATGTTTTGATCAAACAAGGATGGCAACAACTGGATCCCTCCCCTCTCACTCAAAGTTTCCTCTCCAGCGCCCAAGGAAATTTCCTTAACTCTGGCACCAGGCAGTCAACACAGTCTTTGGGACACATGCTCACAGCTGTAGAGAAAACTACTTCTCCCTGTTCTTATACTGACCCCTACCACTGTTGCTTACCTATTTACTCCTCCCATATAGTGGCTCCCTATACATGGTGCAGTGGTCAGTTTTTTTGCCCACTCCACGGTTCCACTTTTGTCCACACTAATTGCAAAATTCTTGTAACTGCTGGACAACTGCAGGGGCTGAAGCTCTATTTAAATAATATACTATTTTCTTTACCAAAGTGAAAAATGTCTCATCTTCCCACTTGATATTCATCTGGCAAATGTTTGCTGATTATTCAATGCTCATTAACTCTTTTCTGTTATAATTTATGCCTGCAGCTGGCACCTAGTTTTGCTGAGATCTTCTATGGATAAATTAATTGCCATAAACTGTCAATACTAGTCTACTGGTATTAGTAATATTAGGTGATGAAGGATTAACCGCTAATAAATCTTTGGCTGCAGAGGTGCATACGTTAGTAACAAGAAGTAGTTTATAATGTAATAGGCTAATGTAAATTATTGTACTAAGAATTATTAGCTATACTAACATTTGGTTCTTATTTTCTGGAAACATGGCTTAGAATGCCATTGTGAGAAATGGTGAAACCTGGATTTAAAAACTTGCTTAAAAGCCACTGTGTAGCCACTGTCAATCATTGTAAAAATCTGGCCTACATGTGACTCCAGGCCCACAGCAAAGCGTTGAGTCTTAACTGCTGTCTGAAATGGCCTGGCAAGCCACTCAGTTCCTGGGCAATTGGGCATGGACAATAATGCTGGTGATGCAGCCAATCAATGGCAACTTTCTTGTCTCATTAGTGCCACTGAAAGCAGTGGTCGCTACTGGGATTGACCTAATGTGTAACTATGATTATCAGTGGAGCTGGATGTGGAGATAAATATTGGGGAGTAGGTATATCGCTGGAACAAGTTAAGCAGGATTTGGTGAGGGACGTAAGGGCTGGGGTTAACCAATAGGGGATGTGGTGATGGGAATAGCTTAGGACCCCTATCTCCTTACTGGATGCTAGCCAGAGTAGTGAAAGCTCTCGGGCTGCACATTGGCATGGGCCTTCATGACTGTGGATTTAAATCCCAGTAGTAGTGGGAGCCAGCTAATAAGTGACCATGAACTGCCTTGCTAGGAGGAAAAGCCACACCTTGATTAGCAGCAGTGACTTGTATAAAACAAAAGTTCAAGGATTTAGACGGGGTGATATGGATTTGGAAAACAGACTGAATATCAACGAAACAACAGCCTAGTTACCAAAGAACTTGGTGTTCAGCATCTGCTTGTGGGAGTACAGGTAGCCATACAGATCAACACACAGGGCATCGACCAGCCAGAGGGCCAAGCTATTTTGTTCTGGCCACAATCTAAGTTATTTCTTCTCAGTGTCAGCTCTGTCTCACTCATTTCTCCCACTGGCCCCACACCCTGAAAAAAACAGCGGGCCTGCTATTCTAGTGTCTCACAAAAAGTAGAATACTGCTGGAAAAACCTGCAAAGCTTTCTTTGAAGAAAAATACAGCTTTAAAAAACTTGGTAAATTGTTTTCTGCTGTACAAAGGTTGATCTCTGTTAGGATCTACTCCATGGCATGGATGCAGGCATTAAAATGTAACACTCTCAAGACAGTGCACCATCAAAGATACATTCTTTCAGATGAGATGTGAAAACAGAGCCCTGCCTACCTGTTCAAGTGGATGTAGATGATCCCATGGCACTATTTCAAAGAAGTGGAATAGTTATACCTAGTGTCCTGACCAATCTTTATCCCTCTGTCAATACCACGAATATCTTTATGTGGCTGTGTATTGCATGACTCCTTAGCTGTTCAGAACTTTCTATTTCATCATGTCGATGTTCTGCTGTATCACATATTATGTGTTAGCATTGTTTTCATTGTATACATGCTGCTCAGATGTGCATGCCTGCCAATTTTAGTCGTTAGTCTTGTGTTCAACAGATACATTGCTTAGTACCCACGTTTTGCTTTGTTGTTAGGGCTGAAATAGAGTGGGCACAGTACTACCACAGTTCTTTGCCTTCTCTGTTACAAGTCTGTTTCATGGACTTCTGCCCACTGCTCCCACCGCCTCCTCAGACACAAATCCACCACCTACACTGCTTCTAGAGAATAAGGTCAAGGGGTGGCGTATGAGGATTATATTCTACCTAAAGTGTAAACACATCATTTCCCAAACTATGAAAGTACCTGAAAGTATCTCAGTTTGTAACTGACCATATTTTGGTCTTAATGATCTTCTCACAGTTAAGAAAATAGTGGTGAACCACAGTGGCATTAACATTTCTGATTTTCTTTCCGTAGGTGTTAGTGACTCATTTGTGGGGTTTTGTTTTTTTTTCACAGGGGGTAGCACTTTTCCATTTTTAAAACTCTAAAGGAAATGATGAGTTGTGTTCAATGTCCATTTCCTCCATTACCTTTTCCAACCATTACACCTACACAATTGTGTAAAGTCCATTTATTCTGTTCAAAATAAAACAAAATATCTTGAAGTTCTGTGCATGTTAGAATTTTCTTTTAAATGCTTCATTTGTTTTACTAAATGTAAATGGGTAAAATCTTCAGCTTTGGTAAGTATGTATAACTTATCCAAATTGATTGTTTCATTCATTGTTTTGTTACGTCTATTCTAACACACCCCTGGCTAGCTTCCCATATTTTACTTTCAGTAAACTTGGAGGTCATCCAAAACTCTGCTGATGGTGTCTGACCTCACACCCAGGCATGTCCAATACCTTCTCTGATTTCACTGACCTACATTGACTTCTAGTGCAGCATTTTCTCATCTTTTACAGTTCTCATCCTTTTAGACAGATTTCTCCTGGGCCTCTGGAGTGATTAGAGCTGAAAATGTGTTGCTGGTTAAAGCACAGCAGGTTAGGCAAAATTTTCCTGATGAAGGGCTCTGGCCCGAAACGTCGAATTTCCTGTTCCTTGGATGCTGCCTAACCTGCTGTGCTTTAACCAGCAACACATTTTCAGCTCTGATCTCCAGCATCTGCAGACCTCACTTTTTACTCTGGAGCGATTAGAACAGGGTCAGCCACGTGGACCTCATAGAATATGAGTTCCCCGATTATGGCTGTTAACTAGGTCCAATCAGGAAGTCCTGGCTGACAGGTCAGAACAGGAGTGTCAGACAACCCTTTCACTCTGACAGCAGGCTGTGAGGAAGCTGAATCAGTGTCACGTACTATACACATGTAAATGCAGGGTGACTTGGTGACGAGATACCAACCTTTGTGGAGTTATATCAGTGGCAACAAGAGAAGAACACCCCTGAAGAAATTCGCTTGCACCAGTCATCTTTGAGTTGGGATAAGCATTTCTGCCATCATACTGCTATTTGGGAAACTTTTCCTGAGGCACAAGACACTAAAACCTTTCAAGAGTTGATGGATTTAGCTAAGGAATATTATGATCCCAAGCCTCCTCTAATTATGAAATGCTATCAGTTTTACGTGGCAGATTCAGAATGAGGTTTTGGGATTTTTGACGAGGTTAAGATGACTGGCAAAGTCATGTGATTTTGAGTTGAGTGAGGTGCTGAGAGACCGTTTGGTATGTTTGACTAATGATGTGACCATGCAAAGCATCTACTAGCTGAAGCTTAACTGGACTTCAAGAAAGCACTACAAATGGCTTTGCCATTACAAAATGTGGCACTTGGAGCTTATGAGTTACAGAATGTTCTGACATGGACACTCTCGCCAGGCCAAATGAGCTTGAGGAACACCACTTGAATGAAGGCAGTTGCATAGCCTCACTCAGGACATATCCTGAACAGGTGAACTCCAGATCAGCCCACAACAAAACACCAAACCAAAGCCAGGCCTTAGACAAACAGTTAAGATTTTCTTGAGGATCTGGGCCAGCAGGCCATTGTGGTTGCTGCCATTACGTGGACTCGAGACAGCAAAAGAGATCCACTAGGCCTGAATTGAATAAGAGAAAGCACAGGCCTGTATTCAGGAGAATGTACACCCTGGAAAGTCCACCTACATCTAGTTTGGAACAGTTAAATTGCTTAGCAACATCCAAATCAGAACCAATCAAAATAAACACTGGATAAATGGTCACTGGGTTCTAATGGGGGTTGATATTGATGTGGCTGTATCAGTAATGGCGGAACCAGACTTTACCAAAATTCACTCTGCATTCCAACTGTAAATTTTGCATAAGACTTTGGCTGGACTGAGAAACTATAACAGGGAACCTCCTACAGATTAAGGGTACAACTTCGATTCTGGTCTGTTTTGAGGAGCAGTTGGTTCAGTTGCCACTGATTGCAGTAAAAATCTCAGGCCCAAGTTTAATGGGGGCAAAATTGGTTAAGAATGATTCAACTTCATTGGCTCAACATTTTCAATTAGAAAATGGCTGCCTGAGTGAAGTCCTAATTAAATACGCAGAGGGTTTTTTGGGGAAGGGACTATCAAAGTTGCCAAGGCCATCTTACATGCTGACCTGGGATGCAATTCCATGATTCTGCAAGGCCAATCAAATGTCATTTGCCTTACGTGCAAAATTAGAGGCAGAAATCAGGAGGCTAGAAAGCGAAGGAATTTTCAAACCAGTACAGTTTGCGGAATTAGCAGCACCGATTATGCCAATTATGAAGCCTGAAGGATCAGTTCGCCTTTGTGGGGATTTTAAACAAATGGTAAACTGCTCCTTACAGCTGGATAAATATCTAATCCCTTGTATTGAGGACTTATGCAAAACTGGTGGGGAGGCTGTCCTTCACAGAGCTGGACATGAGCATCTGCAATTGCAATTTGTTGAGGATTCCCAGAAACATGCTACAATTAATACCCATAAGGGTTTGTGCCAGTATATAAGACTGCCTTTTAGGATATTGTCAGCCTGTGCCATTTTCCAGCAGATGATAGAGAACCAGCATTATTGCCCATTCCTCAATTGCCCTGGAACAGAGTGGCTTGCCAGGCCATTTCAGAGGACAGTTAAGAGTCAATGCTTTGCTGTAGGCTTGCAGTCATACGTAGGCCAGATTTTTACAATTGACAGTGATTACACAGTCAGTATTTAATTCCAGATTTCACCATCTCTCACAATGGGAATCTAAGCCATGTTTCCAGAAAATAAGAATCAAATGTTAACATACCTAATCAATGTTAGTAAGATATTGTTACATTAGCCTATTACATAATAAACTACATCTTGTTACTCATTTACCGTTAGCAACTCCTCCACATTCATGGGAATGGCTGGGTAAACCCTGGTTTCGGTTATGTGTTGACTGTGCTGGTCCTTTCATATGCTCTTTGTGGACACCCCTTCAAGGCGGTTGGACATACATTGAATTCATTCATCAAACACAGGGATGACATTTGAAAAGTGTGAGCGTCTTTTGCAAGACACGGACTCCCATATGGAGTCAATCAGGGAATCCTGGCTGACAGGTATAAACAGGAGTACCAGGGCTTTTGTTCATGCTAGGAGCTAGCTGGATCAGTGTCCTATACAATGCATGTGTAAATAATGGAGGCTTGATGACAGAATACTGGCCTTTGTGAAGTTATTTCAGCCTTATTTGTCTATATTTTTGTAAACTGCCCCCAGAGCCACAGACTTCCAAGGTATGAATTGATCTAGTTCTGGAACCTTGCCAGCCCCATATATTCATTGCTCCCATGATGGTCGTGCCTTCTGTTGCCTAATTATTTTTGGTAACTAACGCTGTACTTTCAGAAAATCTCACTAAAGGCTACATTTGAGTGATAACAGGGGCCAAGGATCCTTGGGAGGTTCCAAAGGTAATGGTGTGAGAACAGGAAGGGAAACCATTGCTAGTAATACCAAATGATTGGGCAGATTGGAATGAAGAATGACCTCACTCGAGTAGATGGCAGTGAATTTGCATTGAGTCATAGAATCATAGAGATCTACAGTAGGAAAACAGACCCTTTGGTCCAACTTGTCTATGCCAACCAGATATCCTAAACTAATTAGTCCCATTTGCCAGCACTTGGTCTGTATCGCTCAAAACCTTTCCTATTAATTTACCCATCCAGATGCCTTTTAAGTATTATCATTAGGAGATGCCGGTGTTGGACTGGGGTGTACAAAGTTAAAATTACACAACACCAGGTTATAGTCCAACAAGTTTAGTTGGAAGCACACTAGCTTTCGGAGCACCGCTCCTTCATCAGGTGATATCACCTGATGAAGGAACAGTGTTCCGAAAGCTAGTGTGCTTCCAATTAAACCTGTTGGACTATAACCTGGGGTTGTGCGATTTTTAACCTTTTAAATGTTGTAATTGTATCAGCATCCACCACTTCCTGAGACAGCTCATTCCGTACACACACCACCCTCTGCATGAAAATGTTGCCCCTTAGGTGCCTTTTAAATCTTTCCCCTCTCACCCTAAACCTAAGCCCTCTAGTTCTGGACTCCCACTCCAGGGAAAAGACCTTGTTTATTTATCTTATCCATGCCCCTCACGATTTTATAAACCTCTAAAGATCACTGCTCAGCCTCCAGCGCTCCAGGGAAAACAATCCCAGCTGATTCAACCTCTCCCTATGACCAAATCCTCCAACCCTGGCAACATCCTTGTAAATCTTTTCTGAACCCTTTAAAGTTTCACAACATCCTTCCTATAGGAAAGAGACCAGAATTGCCAAAGTATTCTAAAAGTGGCCATAGCAATATCCTGTACAACTGCAACATGACCATCCCAACTCCTGTACTCAATGCTCTGACCAATAAAACGCAAGCATACCAAACACCGCCTTCACTATCCTATCTACCTGCAACTCCACCTTCGTGGAACTATGAACCTGCACACCGACGTCTCTTTGTTCAGCAACACTCCCCTGGACCTTACCATTAAGTGTATAATCCTGCCCTGATTTGCCTTTCCAAAATGCAGCACCTCACATTTATCTAAATTAAACTCCATCTGGCACTGCTGAGCCCATTGGCCCATCTGATCAAGATCCTGTTATATTTTGTGGTACCTTCTTTGCTATCCACTACACCTCCAATTTTGGTGTCATCTGCAAACTTACGAACTATACCTCCTATGTAAACGTCCACATCACTTATATAAATGACTAAAAGCGTGGCTCCTTGCGGCACCCCACTGGTTACAGACGTCCAGTCTGAAAAGAGATCCTCCACCACCACCCTCTGTCTTCTACCTTTGAGTCAGTTTTGTATACAAATGGCTAGTTCTCCCTATATTCCATGTTATCAAATCTTGCTAACCAGTCTACCTTGAGGAACCTTGCCTGACTGAAGTCCATATAGATCATGTCCACTGCTCTTCCTTCATCAATGCTCTTTGTTACTGCTTCAAAAAATTCAATAAAGTTAGTGAGACTTGATTTCCCTTGAACAAAGCCATGTTGACTATCCTTAATCAGTCCTTTCCTCTCCAAATATTGTATATGTAAATCCTGTCCCTCGGGATTGCCACCAAAATCATGCCTACCGTCAATATCATGCTCACCGATCTATAGTTCCCTAGCTTTTCCTTATCATCTTTTTTAAATAGTGGCACCATGTTAACCAACCTCCAGTCATCCGGCACTTCACCCGTGACAATCGATGATACAAATATGATTAAGACAGTTCACAGTATTGGTGACCAAAAGGGTATGTCAGATAGTCAGCAAATTATGACACTTAAATACAATCTATAGCTGCACAAACTCAAAAGAAGCTTATTAAATCGATGAAGGTTAACATTATTTAGCATCTGTTTCCCATTCCTCGTTTCCCTTGAGATGATTGGCTCTTTGAACCATTTTAGAGGGCACTTAAGAGCCTCCCATTTTGCTTAAGATCTGGAGTCACATGTAGTCCAGTCCAGGTAAGGACAGCAGATTTCCTTTCCTAAATGGTATTAGTGAACCAGATTGGTTTATGTGACAACCAACAATGGTTACCTAGCATTTTAAATTATAGATATTTTTACATTTAATTCAAATTTCACCATCACTCACGATGGCATTCAGAACAATGCGTTGAGCTTGTGGTTTACTGGTCCAGTGTCATTACCATCATGCTGCCACCACATTCCCTTTTCCTATTTCATGGGAGTTGCAGACTTTGAAGCTTTGGAGTGAAACACATCCTTGCTAAAGATAATTTCAGGGAGATGTTCTAATATGATATATGTATCTCTCTTTGAGTTTCAAAGATAAGACCTGAATTTCCTACAGTGCTTGTAGTTGTGTCAGCTGTGACTGAACACTAATACTTTTAACTCTGGGTCAGGAGAATGTGTGTTCACTTTGCAATCTGAGACTTGAGCAGTGAAATCTACACTGATCCTCCAGTGCTTGACTGAAGGAGTGCTACAATATTGCAGGTACTGTCTTTTGAGACATGAAAGCCCTGTCACCCTTTCAGGTAGATGTATAAGGTTGCATGTCACGAATTGAAGAAGTGCAGGGGATATTAAATTCAGTGACCTGAACAATGTTAACCCTCAAATAAAATCACTCGTTAAAAAGTCATTGAAATAAAAAATTCTCTCTGCTTCTCTCTACAGAGAGTCTGTTTGGCCTGCTACGTATTTCTGAATTTTCTCTTCATTTTACATACCAGCATCTGTAATATTTTGCTTTTGTTTCAGTGACAAACAGTTTATCTGCAACAATGTTTGATCCAAATTGACTGTCGTGTTTCCAATATTACAATGGCTACACTTCCAAAAGAACGCGGGATGTCTGAGTTTTACAATCAAAGGCTATGGGTAACACTGCATAAAATACAAATTCTAGCTTTCTTTCTCATAATGTTTCTATGCGGACACCTCCTCTCAGCTTCTGTACCAAATCTCCTCAATTTTATGTGGTTCATATACCAATCCAAGGTACCTGAAAATGGGTGGGTTGTCTTCTGAGGCAAGATTGTTCGGGCTCAGCTTGTATTTGCTGGAGTTTACAAGAGCAAGAAGCAACTTAATCGAAGCATATAATATCCTAAGGGTTCCTGACAGGATAGTTTATGGAAGAATCTGGAACTGTCTAAAAATGAGGGTCATCCATTTAAAAGAGACCTCATCGGGTCACAATCTTTGGAACTTCCTTTCTGAAAGAATGGTTGAAACAAGCTCTTTGAATATTTATAAGACAGAAATGGGTAGTTACTTGGTAAGAAAGAGGTGAAATATTGTCAAAGTTCAGCAGGAATGTGGATTTCTGGTTGCAATCAAATCAGCCATAATCTGATTAAATGGTAGATCAATAGTAGAGGTGTTGAAGTGCCTATTTGTGGTCCTTGATCAAACATTCACATACACTTTAAAAAGAACAATTCGCATTGGAAAACCCTAATTGCCACCTAACATTACAGTCATGTAACATTTCTCAAATACCAAACAGTCTCCAAGCTAAAGCACCCTCTAAAAACTTGCCAGAAAATCAGTCCAAAACAGGGTTAGAAGTTGGTTTCTAACAGCACAACAAAACAGCAAACGGTTTTTGGTAGTATGAACTTAAATGTTGCCAACAGGAGACAAGAAGTTGAAGCTTCATGTCTTGCACTCATCAGAATTAGGACACAAGATAAAGATTTGAAAAAAGGGACACTATTTTATATGAGAAGAAGATTGGTTGGATCATCATTGAGGTGCATCAAGAACAGTGAACTGTCACGGTTAATTCTCAGACTCAACAGGTCGACTCTGATTGGTCAGGGGGTTGCCATCGAGATACAGCAATAATTGGCTATCTCCATGACTCCATTTTTCTAAGAAAAGAACAACATATTTGTAATTTCCTACCCCTTGCCTGTATTTAGATATTACATTTGCAATATTTTTAGATTAGGTTAGATTAGATTACTTACAGTGTGGAAACAGGCCCTTCGGCCCAACAAGTCCACACCGACCCGCCAAAGCGCAACCCACCCATACCCCTACATTTACCCCTTACCTAACACTACGGGCAATTTAGCATGGCCAATTCACCTGACCCGCACATCTTTGGACTGTGGGAAGAAACCGGAGCACCCGGAGGAAATCCACGCAGACAGGGGGGGGAAACGTGCAAACTCCACACAGTCAGTCGCCTGAGTCGGGAATTGAACCCGGGTCTCAGGCGCTGTGAGACAGCAGTGCTAACCACTGTGAAATCTGCAGCTACAAAGAATTTATTTACACAGCTTAATAAACTCAATTTTTGCTGAAATTTATCATTGAAATGGAGCAACCAAATAAGCATCCAGCTCTCAATGTACTAGCTGAGAAATCTGCCAGTTGATTGTTAACTATTATCTCCTGAAAGCCTCTGTTCTCTGGTCAGTACACACCCTAAGATTTAAACAGCTCCACACTCTACAAAGTAAATCTTATTGGCAATCTCCTGACCAAGGCCCTAACAATCTGTAAAGTTGATGCTGTGATAGGGCATCTCAAAACCAAGAGTTGATAAAGTGTGGTGCTGGAAAAGGCACAGCAGGTGACGCAACATTTGAGGAGTGAGAGAGTCGATGTTTCGGGCATAACTCTTCATCAGGAATGGGGAAGGGGGCTGAGAAATAAATGGGGGTGGGGGGTTGGGGCTAGGGGAAAGGTAGGTGGGATGGCAATAGGCAGGCGAAGGTAAGAGGTGATTGTGATAGGTCGGTTGGAAGTATGGAGAGACTCATTGAGATGTTTGTGGTGGGAGGAGGAAAACTTTCTCAAGGTGGGCATCCTTAGAAGAGGCTTTGCAGTATGGTTTGTGGCAAATAGGAGATAGTACCTGCAGGCTTCACTATCTGCAGTCCTCACTAGCTCCTATATGCCAACCAACCAGAGTGATATTTGGCAATTTGCAGTGGGCATTATATCTGCAGCACATCATGCAGATGACACAAAGATAGGTGGAGGGACATGTAATATTGAGGATGTGGGAGGCTGAGAAAGACTTGGTCAGAGTAGGAGAATGGGCAAAGAAGTAGCAGACATAATACAATGTGGGAAAGTATGAGGTTATGCATGTTGGTAGGAAGAATAGAGGCACAGACTATTTTCTAAATAGGAAAATGCTTTGGAAATCTGAAGCACAGAGATTTGGGAGTCCTAGTTCAGGATATTCTTAAAGTTAACATGCAGTTTCATTTGACAGGAAGGTAAATGCAATGATAGTATTCATTTTAAGAGGGGTCAAGTACAAGAGCAGACATGGGTTGCTGATGCTGTTTAAGGCTCTGGTCAGAAAACATTTCAAATATTGTGAACAGTTTTGAGCCCCATATCTAAAGAAGGATGTGCTGTCATTCAAGGTGGCCTAGAGGAGGTTAACAGAAAGATCCTGAGGATGAAGGTTTGTTATATGAGGAGCGGTTGAGAAATCGATAGGTTGAGGACTTGACTGGGTCTGTACCCAAAATTTAGAAGGTTAATGGGAAATACTGAGAGGCCTAGATAGAGTAGAAATGGAGATTTTTCTACTAAAAGGAGAGACTACAACCCAAATGTAGAACCTTAATGAATGGACAACCCTTTAGAACTGAGATGAGGAGGAATTTCTTCAGCTAGAGATTGCTGAATCTGTGGAACACATTGCTGCAGAGAGGTGTGGAGACCAAGTCATCAAGTATATTTTGGACAGAGATAGATAGATTCTTTAGTTAGTGAGGGGATCAGTGGTTGCAGAGAGAAGGCAGGAGAATGGGATTGAGAAACATCAGCCATAATAAAATAGTGGAGAAGTATCGATGGGCTGAATGGCCTAGTTCTGCTCTGACATCTTATGGTCCATTGTGTTCAAACAGCCTGTGACTTAGAATCATGTGTTTGAGTTAATACAAAGCATTCTTGAAGCAGGAACATACAGGAACATGAACTAAAGTAACCACTCACACTAAACCTGATAACCATCCCTTTACTTGCAAGCAGCTCTCGAAGATGGCAGTTCCTCCAACTGAGGCACAGTAGTCTGATCTTTACTTCCTTAGTGTGCCCAATATGAATTGTCCACATGAGGTGACCTTTAATGTTGTTTGGTTCGGGACTAACATTTCTTCCAAGAGTAGCAGTATGTTTCTGACCCCATTCCTATAAAATTCAAAGAAAAGTTAAGCAAATGCATGCTAGCTTGTGCTGTGAAGAGCTAACTGGTTCTGCATCAGGAAGTAATTAAAAGCGCTATCCCATATTTAAACCTCTATATGGATCTCCAGGATCATCCTATTTAATACAATAAGATTTAATGTGAGAAGACAAAAGCTAACTTGCATTTGAGGCCAATGTAGGTTGTAGCATCTGAGTAAGAAATTATAGCTCCAGGAATACTAATCCTGCCAGAAAAGCTGCTACATAAATATACGTGCCTGAGCTGTACCTTTAAAGGAATCCTGCTGTTCATGTGGCACTAGGGGTCATAGCATTTTCTACAACACTGCCTTCTGCACTCCTTCGACAAATGTCGAAGCATGTGCTGCTTGTCTTGCTTTCTCTACATCTTCAGGAAAATAAATTGGTCAGGTCATAGTTGTTCAAGGGTGGATAGACAATCAGGAGCAATGCATTTCTGACAGATGATTAAAGCATGCTAAGTATCTCTCCAGGAATGAGAACTCTACTATCTAAAACCTAACTAGTTATGTCTTGCGGACTGCACCAATAGACCAGTGTCAGGCTTCTGTTCCACTCCTATAGAGACGCCCAAAGAAGGCTTACATTGACATATATATGATGATTAGTGGTTGATTGTGTGTTAGGTTAAATAATTAAACACAAAAGAAAGGTGTGGAATGACCATAGTAATTCTAGCTCGTAGCTTCCACTCCACTCTTGATCCTTTCAATAATATCAAACAAGAGCTCCACAAAGTGATAGAAGAATTGACATTTCTGGGTTCAAGTGCAATTCAAACCTATTAGATTCAGTTGTGGCCACATTGTCTGGACCTAATGAAGTAGTTTTACAATGTTGTCACTTATGAGGCACACATATATCAATAAATTAACATATATTACGCAGTTAGATTGTGTAGAAAATATTTGTTAAGTCCCTTGTAAAATGTCAGTATAACATAAATTGCAGCTTGAAGTTGTGCTGTATTGAAATATGGCCATAAATATTGAACAGTGAAAGGTGTAAGACCATATAAATGGTTTTCATAGGACAACAATTGAGGAAACACGTGCTGTTATGTATAATTAAGGGAAATCACTTAGCTTTAAAAGCTGCCCTGTCTTGCTTTATTCAGCATTTCTATTATTCAGTTGTAATCTTTAGCATATTGAATTCATACTCTCAGCTAGTGACTGATGAGTTTTCTGCCATAGTAATATTTTGGAGCAGCCTTTAACTTCACTGTCAACAACATGAGCTTCAGCTAAACATCAATAATTCTAACTCTGTGTAGCTATTTGCAGGAATTTTAGCCCAAAACCCTGTTCTCACGTAACAGTTAAGGTTATAGCAATTTGAATAGTTCCAGGAATGTTTAAATATGTTTCACATAAAAAGTAAAGTAGGTAGTCTGATGGGCGTTCACACTATAAACAGAATGTGTTATTAGGAGATATCAAATGCAAACATGTTCACAGGAAATATTCACAAACCATTAATAATCCTGTGTAAGAGGAATTCCTGTAACTAGAAAACTATCTCAAAATGAACAGTTGAGGCACTTTTGATGTTAATCCAATGTCCAATGTCTATTGACACAAACTGCACCTTCCAAATTTCAATCTTTGTTTAACTGATGTCAAACTCCAGCTTTGTTTCACCTGAAAAGTTTCTAATTTCTATAATTTTCTATCAATTTTTGCACAATATTTTATTATGGTATGTTGAATTTCCAAAATACATTTGTCAGTTTTATCTCTGTGCTGAACACTGTGGCAGATGTTTCCTGTACAAGACAAGCATCTCCTTTTGTGGTCGGCCAGCTTGTTACAAGTACTTCAACAATAATGTTAAATCTCACTATTCACGCAGTTTAGTTTCTTTAAATATTAAGACCCAGATGTACTTAAATGGCATTCGATTTGAATGAACCCAGTTTGATTTTCTGTCCAGTCAGCAATTTGAAATTGATGCAAGTGAACTTCCAACTATTGGATCTCCAGTAGAATCTAAAGGAGCTTTCATTTAATTTCCAGCTGTAGATTACTGATCCAAAATTACAAATTCCATTCCTGATTCACAAGAGTAAAAATTAGAGAATAAAGTGATTTTTGGCAGAGATAATTTCAGGTAGAAAGGGATGGAGTTGATGATGCAGGGTATGGAGTGCGTTACAATCAAAACAGGGAAATGGAATGACTACAAGAGGGGCTTTTGTGGTGCAGTGGTAGTGATCCAGCTCTGAGCTAGAAAATCCATGATCAAATCCCACCTCTTCTAGCATGTCTGAACTGGTTCATTAGAAAATATCTATAAAGTCCACAGGATATTGTAATTTATGAGATAGGGATTGTGAGTATATGGGAGAAATTTAAAGACGATAGGGAGCAAACTTAATGCAGAGAGAACCAGGTGCATTAAGTTAGAGGTTAAAATCAAAGGGTGAAGAGACATACAGAAGAACAAAGATGTACCAACATGTTTTCCCCAATGTCAATTCAGAACTCTGCGCCCTTCATCTGAACTGACAGCAAAGTCCTATTTCTCTGTCACCCATATTCACCAATCTGTGTCAGCTCTTGATGAAGCAATGTCTTGATTTCAAAATTTTAGATTTTGTATTTACAAATCTCTTCATTACCTTGCCCATCCCTAGTTTTTGTAATCTTTTTCAGCCCCATGACTTTCAGATGTAACTGACCTATAATTCTGGCCCTTTGTTACATTTCCAAGCATATCTGTTCCACCATTGGTGACTGTGCTAAAGTTGTCTTGACCCCCAGACATTCCCTCTGTTCACTTCTACACCATCTTTTCATTTTCCTCCTTTAAGGCAGGTTAAAACTTAACTCTTTGGTCAAAGTATTCATCATCTGACCGAATATTCCTCTGTGGCTGAGCATCATACTTTGTTTAATACTGTTATTGTGAAGCACTTCAGGAAGTTCCAATACAATGAAGTGGTATGTAACTAAGTTGTTGCCAATATCACATTACCAAAATATGGCAATCGCAACATATTAAATTGTACCTTAAAGTTAAATTGCCTTAATCAAGGGTGGCCAGAACTGCTCACGAACTGCAGTGAGATGAATGGTGTGTTAGTGTAAGAGGAAAATTGTCTGGGGCACTAGGAATTTTCCTGCTTCTTAAATACTACAATCAGATTTTTAATCGCCAGATGTAAAAATCAAGTAAAGCTGCTCAGCCTAAACATTAAAGCAGGTTCACAACACTGAACTGTAATTCCAGTCAATATCATGAGATCCAATTCTGGAAAGTGGCTCAATTTCAGATTACTGGCTCAGACATGGCAGTGCTGCTACATGTGCAAAGATAAGAATTAACAAATTTTACGATCTTTGTTCTCTATATCTTGTATTTTTCCTTCCTTTCAACTGAACTGTCCATCTGTATGTAGAACTGTCCCTGGAGAGGGCAAATCAGGATGGCCAATGTGGGTCTCATAGTTTGGGGGTGCATGGCATTGTGATCATGGGCACCTGGGAGGAGCTGGAAGAGTGGGCATGACCTTGGAATAGGTGTGAGTGGTGCTTATGGCCTTCCATTTAATTTCTGGTTTAGTTTGAAGGAGACAAGACATCATTAATGTAATGATGGGGCTTCATGGACTTATAGCTTCCCCTTTCTCTCATGATAGAATTTGTACAAGGGAAGGGGGGGTCTTCTCTAGTGTGACTTTCCCAAGGCCCTGCAGCCCACAACCCTATCTTCAGTTTTGAAAGGCTGCTATTATTCTTAAGCAAAATTGTGACTACTACGATTGCTTTGGGAAAATAATTAATTTGGCCGATCAAACTTGGTTTTTTAAATTAACATCTGTGCATTACCATTGAAAAGGGAGGCAATGGCTTTGTGGTATTATCACTTGGCTGTTAATCCAAATAACATCTGGGACTTGGGTTCAAATCCTGCCATGGCAGACGGTGGAATTTGAGTTCAATTAAAAAAAAACTGGAATGATGCCATGAAACCATTACCAATTGTCAGAAAAGCCCATCTGGTTCATTAGTTTTCTTAAGGGATGGAAACTGTCTCCTTACCTGGTTGACCTGCACATGGAACTCCAAACCTACAGTGATGCGGTTGACTTTTAATTTCCCCCTGGACAATTAGAGATGAACAATAAATGCTGGCCTAGCCAATGATGCCCTCATCCCATGAATGAATTTTTAAAAAACCTACATTTCCATTAAAACCACATCAGTTTTTAAAGACTTTCATCTGAAATCTATTAACTAAACAAAGTGTTGGCATTCAAAACTTTGTCCTCAAAAGATGTTACCTAGTAGGGTAATGAAATGTCTGGAAATGCACCTTGCGGCTCAGCAAACAAACCTACATCCAAAACCTCAACCTGAGCTACAAATCTTTTCAAAACTTGTTTTGTCCTCAAAAATTAATCAATATTATAGGTTTCAGAAGATTAAATCTTGCTGAAATGCATTTTCTTTCTGACTTTGAGTTTTTATTAAAGTGATGCATTGATGTTGAATCTCACTTGAGTTACACTTATCCTATCATTCAGTGTAGTGTGGTTCACAAACCTCATTACCTATATATAATGCAGCCTCTGAAAGCATAGATGTATCACACATAGACTCCACAAGTATATCTTCATTGGAGAGATTCTCTGTTGTAAAAATGAGGATCCAAAAGGTCAGGTCAAGGGAACAATTCAAGGAAATTAATTTGAAAACGTATAACCTTGAGAAAGTTGAATATTTTTAATATACTACTTAACAACTGGCTCTTGTCATCTGCAACATGGAAATTACAGAGCTGGCTGAAATAAGGTGGTGTGAATTTGAAGGGAATTATACACAAATGTACTAAACAGAGCTAACAGTCACCAAATAATTTGAATGCATCCAGTGGTTGATTGGGGGAGATGATAAGAACTGCCAGTTACTAATAAGAATAACAACAGATGCATGGAAATCCCTTACACCCACCAACCTTCATTATCGAAACAAATAACTCAGTTCTTATAAGTGAAATTTCAACTAAAGTCACACTAATTGAATCATTTCTGGAAAAAGTAAAATTCTTTGTGATTGCAACATTTTCATGTTAAATTATGATCTATCATTTACATTAGGTAATAGGACAAGCTTTGGCAAATTGTGGAGTCAGCAAGTAATAAATTACTTCAATTTCACAAAGGGCCTTGTGAAAATGTCCTCTATTTGTAATAATCTTCAATTCACTTTCAGAAAAAGTCATTTCTAAGGTATACACAACACCAGCAGTCAACCGAATAAACTTTAACAATTATTTAGTTACAGAATCGCAGATGAGAAAGATGTCTCTGAATCTCATGAAAGATTGCAGGAAGCTGCTTTTCATTTTGTACAGTTAGCATTTAATTTGTTATTTCACTTAAAACTAAACTTGAGAATATGCAGAAAAGATTTGCAAGAATGTTGCTGGGACTAGAGGGTTTGACCTACAAGGAGAAGCTGAATAGGCTAGGGCTATTTTTCCTTGGAGTATCAGAGACTGAGGTTGTACAGGCAAATAAAATGATAAGGGCCATGGAGAGGGTGAATAACCAAGGTCTTTTTCTTTGGGTGTTGAGTCCAGAACTAGATGACATAGGTTTAGGTGAGAAGGGAATGACTTAAAATGGACCTGAGGGGTAACTTTTTCACAGAGGATGGTGTGTGTATGAAATGAACTATCGGAGGAAGTAATGGAGGTGGGTACAATTACAGCATTTAAAAAGGCATCCAGATGGGTATATGAATAGGAAAAGTTTAGAGGGATATAGGCCAAATGCTGGCAAATGGGACTAGGTAAAATTGGGATGTTTGATTGGCCGGGATGTGTTAGACCAAAGGGGCTGTTTCCATGCTATATGACTCTGTGACTCGAAATTCATGGTTCTAACTATAAAATTTACTTAATACAAAAATATTGCTATTATAATAATCTCAGTGGACTTTTTTCCATGCAAGAGGGCTTTGTACTAATAATTACAGCGAGGAGCTAATTTGGGGTGAAAATTGCATTTTGTATTACTTTATTGTTCACATTAAATGGCAGCTAGCATAAAGTAGTCACAAATATTCAATTTTAAATGGAAAAAAATGGAAACTTCCTGCTCTTGGTTTTCTTAGGTGCTATGCCATCTCTCTTGTAATCTTAAAATTATGAATAATATTTACTAATTGCATAAAATTAAAAGAAACAACACCACAGAAATGCAAACATTCAGTCTATATTATCTAAACCATTTGCATAGAATTTTAAATTCTGTCTCATTTTGCAGAATTCAAGGAAAGCAATTGATACAGAAATATTTCTACTTAGTAACTCCTAAACAGAAAATTGACATCTAAAAATGAGAACAAATTTTTATTCTGTTATCATTTATATACGTGTATTTAAATATAGACAATAGGTGCAGGAGTAGGCCATTCTGCCCTTTGAGCCTGCACCACCATTCAATATGATCATGGCTGATCATCCTTAATCAGTATCCTATTCTTGCCTTATCTCCACAACCCTTGATTCCACTATCCTTGAGAGCTCTATCCAACTTTTTCTTAAATGAATCCAGAGACTGGGCCTCCACTGCCCTCTGGGGCAGAGCATTCCACATAGCCACCACTCTCTGGGTGAAGAAGTTTCTCCTCATCTCTGTCCTAAAAAGTCTACCTCGTATTTTTAAGCTGTGTCCTCTGGTTCGGCAGTCACCCATCAGTGGAAACATGTTTCCTGCCTCCAGAGTGTCCAATCCTTTAATAATCTTATATGTCTCAATCAGATCCCCTCTCAGTCTTCTAAACTCAAGGGTATACAAGCCCAGTCATTCCAGTCTTTCAGCGTAAGGTAGTTCCGCCATTCCAGGAATTGACCTCGTGAACCTACGCTGCACTCCCTCAATAGCCAGAATGTCTTTCCTCAAACTTGGAGAACAGAACTGCACACAATACCCCAGGTGTGGTCTCACCAGGGCCCTGTACAGCTGCAGAAGAACCACTTCGCTTCTATACTCAATCCCTCTTGTTATGAAGGCCAGCATGCTATTAGCTTTCTTCACTACCTGCTGTACCCGGATGCTTACTTTCATTGACTGGTGCACAAGAACACCTTGATATCTTTGTACTGCTCCTTTACCTAAATTGATTCCATTTAGGTAGTAATCTGCCTTCCTTTTCTTGCCACCAAAGTGGATAACCATACATCTATCCACATTAAACTGCATCTGCCATGAATCTGACCACTCACCTAACCTGTTCACGTCATCCTGTAATCTCCTAACATCCTCCTCACATTTCACCCTGCCACCCGGCTTAGTATCATCAGCAAATTTGCTAGTGTTATTACTATTACCATCTTCTATATCATTAACATATATTGTAAAAAGCTGCGGTCCCAGCACTGATCCCTGCGGTACCCCACTGGTCACTGCCTGCCATTCCAAAATGGAGCTGTTTATCACTACTCTTTGTTTCCTATCAGCCAACCAACTTTCAATCCAAGTTAGTACTTTGCCCCCAATACCATGCACCCTAATTTTGCTCAATTACCTCCTATGTGGGACTTTATCAAAAGCTTTCTGAGAGTCTAGGTACACTACATCTACTGGATCTCCCTCGTCCATCTTCAGAGTTACAGCCTCAAAAAATTCCAGAAGATTAGTCAAGCATGATTTCCCCTTCATAAATCCATGCTGACTCTGACCTATCCTGTTACTACTATCCAGATGTATAGTAATTTCATCCTTTATAATAGACTCCAGCATCTTTCCCACCACTGAGGTCAGACTAACTGGTCTGTAATTTCCTGCTTTCTCTCTCCCACCTTTCTTAAAAAGTGGTACAACATTAACCACCCTCCAATCCGCAGGAACTGATCCCGAATCTATCGAACTCTGGAAAATAATCACCAACACATCCACGATTTCTCAAGCCACCTCCTTCAGTACCCTGGGATGTAGACCATCAGGCCCCGGGGACTTGTCAACCTTCAGACCTAACAGTCTCTCCAACACCAATTCTTGGCAAATATAAATTCCCTTAAGTGCAGGTTCTTCAGCCACTGTTACCTCAGGGAGATTGCTTGTGTCTTTCCCAGTGAACACAGATCTGTAATAACAATTCAATTCTTCTGCCATTTCTTTGTTCCCCGTAATATATTCCCCTGTTTCTGTCTTCAAGGGCCCAATTTTAGTCTTAACCATTTGTTTGCCTTTCACATACCTAAAAAAGCTTTTACTATCCTCCTTTACATTTTTGGCCAGTTTACCTTCGTACCTCATTTTTTCTCTGTGTATTTCCTTCTTAGTAATCCTCTGTTGTTCTTTAAAAGCTTTCCAGTCCTCCATTTTCCCACATATCTTTGCTATATTATACTTTTTCTTTTTTAACTTTATATTTTTCTTAACTTCCCTCATCAGCCACGGCATCCCATGCCTCGTCCCAGGATCTTTCTTCCTTTTTGGAATGAACTGATCCTGCATCTTGTGCATTATACACAGAAATATCTGCCATTGTTCCTCCACTGTCATCCCTGCTAAGGTATTGCACCATTGAACTTTGGCCAGCTCCTCCCTCATAGCTCCATAGTTCCCTTTATTCAACAGAAATACTGTCACTTCCGATTGTATCCTCTCCCTCTCAAATTGCAGATTGAAGCTTATTGTATTATGGTTACTACTTCCCAATGGCTCCTTCACTTCAAGGTCCCTGATCAATTCTGGTTTGTTGCACAATACCAGATCCAGAATTCCCTTCTCCCTGGTAGGCTCCAGCACCAGCTGTTCTAAGAATACCATCCTGATTCTCCCAGTCTACCTGCATGTTGAAACCCCCCATAACAACTGTAGTAACATCTTTGCGACAGGCCAATTTCAGCTCCTGATTCAACTTACATCCAACATGCAGAATACTGTTTGGGGGCCATTAGATAACTCCCAAGAGGGTCTTTTTACCCTTAGAATTTCTCAGCTCTATCCACACTGACTCTACATCCCCTGATTCTAGGTCCCCCCGCGCAAGGGACTGAATATCATCTCTTACCAACATGGCCACCCACCCCTCTGCCCGTCAGTCTGTCCTTACAAAAGCAAGTGTAGCCTTGAATATTCATTTCCCAGGCCCTGTCCACTTGAAGCCACGTCTCATTATCCCCACAATATCGTATCTGCCAATTTCCAAAAGAACCTCAACTCATCCATTTTATTTATTGTATTTTAAATCATATTCAACTATCATTATATTAATCTTAATGCTATAGAAATTTTAGTTAGATAAAATGTAATTAAATAAAATCTATTAATTACATTTATCTGTAAAACTTCAGTGTAAAAAGTTCAAATTGTCAATTCACATATTTGTCAATAAAACACTCAATCATTGAGAATCAAATATAATTTTTCCAATGTATAAATGTACTGTTTTTGTGAATATTCCAAGTATCTGAACAGCATTCAAAAATGTTGTATCTGCAGCATATTTAATTATCTAATATAGTTAAAATTCACAAATTTAGAAACTTGTTCTAAGTTTTTTTCCCAAGATAATATTTTCCTAACATAAAATGTACAAATCAAGGCAGTGTACACATGTCAGCTGTGGTATCCCAGGTCATTTGCTAATCATTAAATTATATTGCACATAAAGAGACCATTCTTTCCATCTGCCCTGTGCTGGTTCTGTGAAAAAACTATCCATTCCCACACTTTCCTCACAGCCTTGTGCAGTTTTCAGTTTGAAGTATATTTGCAATTCCATTATGCAAGTTACCATTGAATCTGTTTCCTTTGCTCTTTCAAGTACACATTTCAGATCATAACAAATTCACAGTGACAAGCAATCTCATCTCCTTCTCGGTTCTTTTGCTAGGTAAAGCAAGTAATCTGTAGTTTTCAGGGTTGATGAAATATTCTAATTATTTATGTTATGAATAGATCTTCACATTCTCCATGTTTTACCTACGGTAACTAAATTCAATCTTGCCCAGCGTTTTCCATCAATGATTACTTAGTGACTGTATTATTGACAGATCTTAACTATTTATAACATGATATATAAAAAAGTGAGTAATAAATGGAGAAAAATTTAAGCATGTGACTAACATTTATGTTGTCCTTTGTTATATGCATCCTGCAAAAATACAATCAGACTTTGTTTCTTCAAGCAACATTCATGCTGTTTAACATACAAATAAGTTTATTAAAACACAAATTTGTTTAGAAATGTAGTAATGTTAGCATAGTGGAGAAACAAATGTGAATACCTCACAAAAGCGAATTCAGTCAGGACTTTTACTTATTACAAATTATCACCAGTTAAAATGTTCAACCTTTTTATGTTTTAAAATGAATCAATTATAGGATCATTTTAGTTTTCTGGAGTACATCATCACTGAAATTAATTACATCTTATAATTTTTGACAGATGTTTAATGAAATATCCTTAACATAATTATAAGATACAAGGACTTAATTATGCAGGCAATAAAAAACTGAATATAAACATAAATGGAATTTTTCCTGAAAGCAGTCTTTCTTTTCCACTCAATCATTGCTTTGACTCAGCATTATGTTGATTTTTCAATCAACTTAATGGTATAATTTAAAATTATGTTTGTTGAGCATGTTGGAAAATGTACCAGTTAGATACATCAAATGCCAAAGCTGTTATTCTAATTTCTTAATTTCTTTGAAAAGAGCAAGTAAACGATTTGTTATGTGAAAAAAGTAATTATTTTATCAAGAAAGATTTGTTGTATTTGTATACAATGAATTCAGTCCACCTACAACAAAATGGAATCAAGTGTTTTTATCTTTCACTGTACTGAAATTAAGCTGTACTGAACAAAGCATTGAGCTGAAATGCAGCCTATTTATATGAAGGAAACAAAGAGTGAAATCAAAAAAGCAGCAAGACACCATGGTCAATTCTAATTTTATACAATGACTGCATTACAATGTGAGATCAGCAAACTCAACAAGAAAGTATTACAAGAGGAAGACTGCACACAACCTAGTACTTACAAGGCAAAGGCTTCATCAAGACAATGTACAGTCCAGAAAGGTATTGCAATGATACAGTTATCTTTCCAAATTATGAAACCCTCAAGAATTTAAGATTGATATTGAAATGCGTTTTATATATCCAGCTGAGATCTGTTCTAAATAAAAAGGGATACTTCAGAAAAAAAAGACAGGACCGCATTCTGTAGAATACATTTATCTTGGTAAAAGGAAATTGCAAAAACTTGAGGGTGGGCAAATGGTGGTAAATTGATGTTATGTATTGTGGTTTTCAAGGCCTATCGCACTGAAGCAGGTACTCTTAAAGGTTTTTCTCAATAATTGCACTGCGCAAAATAACTTAATCATTGTGACAATTTATTTTTGAATGTTATCAGAGTTTATAGAAAATGTAATGCAAACATATCCAATGATTTTTTTTATCTTTATCTAATTATCAGATTTTTGAAATCCAACAAATCTTGCAAATTGGGGGATAATAGACATTCTGGTCAGTTTTTAGATACTTGAACAGCTGAAAGAACATCAAAATAATTTTACAGATACATTGTCTGTACAACTCTAACCAAAGTGGACTCAGGTTTTTACTATTCTCCTTGTGGCGAATTTTACCGAAGTCTGTGGATAGCACTGCAGATGCACAACACAGAAGAACAAGTTTATAAACTTGCCAGAAATTCCTGATATGCATTTCTAGTAGGTGAGGCTCCATGCTCGATGTTGGATTTTGTAAGGTCAGCCCTTTCCTGAAGAAATCCTGCATTCAAGCAAAAGCAGACACATTATAGTGACTGCAACTGATCTCATACCACTTGTCTTTAGCAAATCTAGGAGCTCAGATTACTGACCTGACATATCTGGATAAGTCTTGAATAGCAGTCTGCTGGATCCGATACATTACAATCCCTCAGAAGTTGAATATCTTTGAACTCTGTCTTGTTTTTAAAACTAAATGTTCTGGCTAGTGACTCCAGAACTCATTTTGTTCTAAAGAAAATCTTGCCTGCAAAATTAGTTTGCTTTACATGTTCGTTCTATACGCAAATGTTCAGCACAAGGTTCCATTTATGAACCTGTTCCTTCTGAGCTAACACTGTCAATTTTCAGTTGTACTCAATAAGTTATGAAATAAGTCAGACTAGAGTGGGTAGTGACAGAAGGGTTAAAACATGAGTGATGTGGGCCAATATACAACATCATAAGTATTCTTGAAAATGCGAACGTAAGCTACAGACATAATTTAAAGAGAACTATATAAGACTTAGTCTTAAGAATAGTGTCTTGTTAATATGAATTATCTACATGTTACTGATCAGATCTTTAATTTGAAAATGATATGGTAGTACTTACATTGTTACTTTTGTACCTCTCTTCTGGGAGCTATGGTCCTCCATAGAAACATTTGTTAAATCAACATTGATTTTAACCGTTCTACAACATTTGTCAGTTATCTAGCACAATCAACATCTCAGTATGGAACAATAGTCTGGCAGGAATCAGAGATAATCAAAAATGAGGTAAAAAAGATTTGTTTTAAAAAGACTTTTAAAAGTGGAGAGAGTGATATCAAGTTGGAGGGATAACAGGAGAACCCTCCCAAAGGCAGAATGCTGATTTAAGAGGTGGTGGAGCAAGATGTAGAGGATATTAATGCATGCAATAATTTTAATTTCAAAAAGGATAGATTTTAACTAGGTGGCAATGGGCTATTGAAATTGAACTACCACATTTACTGGTCTATCCATCCATGATTTTACTTGCAAGGTTTTCACAGGAAATTGCCTGATTCAGGTGGAAGCCATGATTAAGCATGTGTCCAATATCATACATAGTATCCTGATCGTATTATCAAGATAAAAGTGGACAAATTGTGCTCAAGTAGTGCTCATACTCTCCTCCCACCTTTAACTAGGTGGTGACCAGGCTAAATAGCAGGGCTTAAAAGGGACTTGCCATTGCCTATCACAAATTATCCATAAAAATCAAAAGAAACTGCAGATGCTGAAATTCAGAAACAAAAACAGAAATTGCTGGAGAAGCTCTGAGATCCAGTTTTGAGGAAGGATCACTGGGCCTGAAACGTTAATTCTGATCTCTCTCCACGGGTGCTGCAGATCTGCTAAGCCTTTCCAGCAATTTCTGTTTTTGTGACAAAATTATCCGTTTTCTGTTTTGATGCTTCTAGATGAAGCAAGAGTGGTCTTCCTGGTCCCATGATAAAAGGGCTACTGTCGGCCCCTCTGAAGGGTGGCCAGGCATGCCCTCCCTGGAAAATGCAGTTGAGCATTTAATTAGCGCCTCCAACTAATCCACAAAACTGAATTCAGGTCAAGGCTAAACGGCTTACACCAGCTTGCCGGTAAGACTAAGCAAATGGAAATTGTGTTCTTTCTGCCATTTACTAGTTCTTCGCTGATAGGTGAAAGCAAGCATAATATGGGAACTGGAGACAAATGGAGTTGGGAAAGACAAAACTGTATGAGCGTAAGATTTGTTGCAGGGAGGATCAACTTGCAAGGATCCAAACAAGTTGCCTAGGACCATAAAAAAGGTGATGTCAGAATTTGGATAGGTCAAAACTAATTGTGATGATGACCTTGATGAGATTTTCAACTGTCGTGGGATAAGCCTTTTACACAGTTGAAGGTACACAAGGTATGGGATTTAAAGCTGACCTAAAGCTCATTCAAATACACTGAAGTAACGTAACAATTGAATAATGAAGAAGTAGGGAAATGATGGTAGAAGAAGCTAGACTGTGGAGGTTGTAATAGGAATTGTATGTCTCATTCATGTCATGAATGAGACACTCAATCGAACAGCTCTTTGGAGTAAAGGGCAGTAGCAGAGTGGTCAAGCTGAATGTCTTGAATATTTATAGAAATTGACTCCATAAATGAAATAGGTATTGATGTCCTCCAGAGATGACCATATCTGGATGGATGGGGAAACCACTACAGAAGATATGCTAGCCATTTTGGGACAGAAGGTCAATGAGAAGATCAAAGTGAGGGTATTGCCATTGTTGGTCGAGAAAGATGCAGTGGTCAAACAGATAATAGGAAGAACAAGTTGAAGCAGAAAAGCAGAGATATGTGATGGTCACCATGTGGTGATCCTCAGTAAAATGGAAGAGACTAAAAAAAGTTTACCATGTGTAAAAAGACAGGTTTTTAGTTTCTTGAGCTCAGGATGTGGAGTGACTTGAGCCAGTGGTGATTGGCCTCTCCCTGACCTGCAGCAGAAAATGGTATTGCACTGTTACTGCACCTGGTCTGTTTAATCAAGAATACGCGAGCATGTTTGAGAAAATTCACTAGCAATGTCTCCACTATTCCCTCAGTTTCAGTAGGTGAACTGTTGAACAGACAGTTCAGGGCCTTCTTGAAGCCAGCTCCACAAGCATGTAGACAAACCTCCTGCAAAATTATTTACAGTGGGCTGGACATTTTGGCAAGATGGCCAGAAAGCATCTTCTTCACCAGGTCAACTCTCAAAGCACCAGCATTCCTGGGAGAGTAAAATAAATGCTATGAAACTGCTCTTGAAACACTGCAATATTGACATTAACGTTCAATAGGAGCTTGCTTTCACTCATTCAAGATGGCAACAATCTGCCTGGCTGCGTCATGCTTTGAATCCAAGTGCTTTGATGGTGATGTAGAGCAACAGTACAGAAGGAATGAAAAGAAAGCACATTGTGTAGTCCAGATTCCATGTGGGACATGCTGCCCCATGTACTCATAGATGGTCTTTTCTCTGGAATGGGGGAGTCCAGAAGTAGAGGGCATAGGTTTAGAGTGAGAGGGGAAAAATTTAAAAGGGACCTAAGGGCAACTTTTTCACACAGAGAGTGGTGTGTGTATGGAATGAGCTGCCAGACAAGTGGTGGAGGCTGGTACAATTACAACATTTAAAAGGCATCTGAATGGGTATATGAATAGGAAGGGTTTTGAGAGATATGGGCCAAGTGCTGGCAAATGGGACAATATTAGGTTAGGATATCTGGTCGGCATGGATGAGTTGGACCAAAGGGTCTGTTTCCATGCTGTACATCTCTATGAATCTGCGTGAGAGTTAGTCATGTGGAGACCTGCGGCAGAAATTCAGTAGATGTCATCGTGAAATTCAGGGACAGTGGACAACTATGACCAGATGAGTCATTGGGGTGGCTCTGTGGTTAGCTCTATGGTTAGCACTGCTACCTCACAGCACCAGGGACCCAAGTTCAATTCCTGCCTTGGGTGACTGTGTGGAATTTGCACACAGTCTGAATGGGTTCCCTCTGGTGCTGTGGTTTCCTCCCACATTCTAAAGATGTGCAGGTTAGGTGGATTGGTCAGGCTAAATTGCCCACAGTGGCCAGGAATGTGCAGGATGGGTGGATTAGCTGTGGTAAATGAGGGGTTACAGGGATAAGATAGGTGGGTAGGATGCTCCTCGGAGGGTCAGTTTTGAATGGCCTGCTTCCACACAGTAAGGATTCTATGAAAGACACAATAGGTCACAGGATCACAAATTTAGAAATTATAGGCGAGCATTCTGGTTTTTCCTTTCACTCATGCAGATGTACGTTTTGAGCTATAAGCAATTTTTCAACCCACACTTACTGCAAATGCTAGGTCATGGAACCTCAGAAAGTCTGTTCTATGTTCAGATGAACCTTCACTTTTCTGATTGATCACATACTTTACTGAATACCTTTTGAAAATCAAGAAAAATACCCCTGTGGAATTATCTTCATCCTTAACATAGCTGTCTCTGTAATAGCACTCTATTCAATACTCCAATGTTTATCTCATTTGTGATCTGCACAGCCATCCATTCCCATTCTCGGGTTGTGATGTAGGAGATGGTGAGGACGCAGATGCTGGAGAGTCAGAGCCAAAATGTATGGTGCTTGAAAAGTACAGCAGGTCAGGCAGCATCCAAGGAGCAGGAGAGTTAACGTTTTGGGCATCAGCCCTTCATCAGGAATGTGGAGGGGAAAGGGTTCTGAGAGATAACTGGGGTGGGATGGGGTAGAGGGTGGGGCTGGGGGAAAGGTATGTGGGAGGATGATGGGTGGGAGGTAATTGGGATAGCTTGGTGGGGAAAGTAGAGTGGATAGGTGGGAAGGAAGATTGACAGGTAGGACAGGTCAAGAGGGTGGTGCTGAGTTGAAGGGTTAGATCTGGGATGAGATGGTGGGGGGAGGGGAGATTTGGAAACAGGTGAAGTTGACATTGATACCGTGTGGTTGGAAGGCCCTAGGCAAAAGAAGAGGCATTGTTCTTCCAGTTTGTGGGAGGGTTTGATTTGGCGGTGGAGGAGGCCCAGGACTTGCATGTCCTTGGGGGTGTGGGAGGGGGAGTTGAAGTGGTTGACCATAGGGCAGTGGGTTTGGTTGGTGCGTGAGTCCCAGAGACGTTCCCTGAACCGGTCCAGTTGGCATCCTGTCTCCCTGATGTAGAGGAGACCACATCGAGAGCAACAGACGGTAGATGAGGTGGGTGGATGTGCAGGAAAATCTGCTGGATTTGAACTGATCCTTTAGGGCCTTGGACAGAGTTGAGGGGGGCACGCATGGGCACAGGTTTTATAACTCTTGTGGCAGCAAGGGAAGGTGCCAGGTGTGGGGGGTGGGTTGGTGGAAGGCATGGACCTAATGAAGGAGTCATGGAGGGAATGGCCTCTGGGGAACGCAGATAGTGATGCGAAGGGAAATATATCGTTGGTAGTGGGATCTGACTGAAGGTTGTGGAAATGGCAGAGGATAATGCACTGTATCTGGAGATTTGTGGGGTGGAAGCTGAGATTCAGGGGTTCTAGACTTGTTGGGGTTGGAGGGGTGGGATTCGAAGGCAGAGGTACAGGAAGTGGAGGAGATGTGCTGGAGGTTGTTATTGATCACATGGGAGGGGAAATGCGGTCCTTGAAATGGGAAATCTTGGAGTGGAATTGCTCCTCCTAGGAGCAGGTACAGCGGAGACAACGGAATTGGGAATAAGGGATCATGTTTTTGCAGGACGTGGGAGTGTAGTCAAAGTAGCTGTGGGAATCAGTGGATTTGAAATAGATGTCCATATTGAGTCCAAGTGTTCAAATCCTCTGTGGCCTCACTTCTTCCTATATCTGAGACCCCTGCATGCCCCAAAACCCACTGAGTTCTCCATTTTCTGGCCTTTCATACATTACTGACTTACTTGTCGTTTGGCGACTTCAGCTTTGGAAGTATCTCCCTAAAACTTTCCTCATAATCCTCTTCAAACTGTTCAGTTAAAACACTCCTTGGAAGTTACTTTTTTAAGGAGACTTTTGATTATCTGATCTATTTTTTCTATTTCATCTTGGTATAAAATATAAGATTAAACTCCTATTAAGTCACATGGAAAATTTTATTGTGTTAAAAAAGATACATAAAGGTAAGCTGTTTCTGATGTTTATTATGTGATCCAATATATTGGTGGAGATATTTGGCATTTCATTGTAAGCTGCTCAAATAAATGCAAATACTGAAATGCTAGAAATCTGAAACAAACAAAATGCTGGAGAAACCCAGCATGACTGGCAGCAGATCCTCTCAGAAGAGTCATACCAGACTCAAAACATTAACTGTTTCTCTCCACAGGTGCTGCCAGACTTGCTAAGTTTCTCCAGCACACTCTATCAGTGTAAGCTGGTGGTCATGCTGAAACTTATGGCTTCATTGTTGTAACTATAACTTTCAATGTATATTGCCACAGCACAAGCAATTGCTTATAGAAGATATTGATGTTGAAGAACCAATTTAAAAGTTATTGGGTACATACATGAGTGTATCACACATTGCATGGTACAAAGTCTTTAAAAAAATTCAGTACACTCATGATCTAGTACTTCTTATTTTTACTCAGGAAGGCTCCATTTCTCTGTTTTTGTGCTGTATGACTCAATGACTATTTATATATGCAGATTGTTAAACATCTTTTTTCAGATCAATGTTTTATTCCGCTACTCTGATAGCGCCTATTCCACCTGTCTTTCGGTCATAAGAGGCCAAATGTATGATCAAAGATGCACAACATGACCCCATGGATAGCCTGATAGGCAGACCTACATGGGATTTGCCAAGAATATTCCAATTTCTGATGAACAGTTCCCCATCACATGATCTACCACTTGATTCACTTACCCACCTGCCTTTTTTATTCATTTGCCATTGGCTAAGCCAACATTCGTGGGCCATTCCTAATTGCCCAGAAGACAGTTAAGAGTTAATCACATTGCTATAAGTCTGGAGTCAGATATAGGTCTAACCAAATAAGGATGGAAGATTTCCTTCCCTGCAACAGATGGGTTCATCAACCAATCGACGATGGTTACATGGTCACTGTTAGGCTGGTTCACTGTTGCAGATTTTATTGAATCCTAATTTCAAATTCCACCAAATCTCACTACGGTGGGATTCACTTCCATTTACTTAGAACATTGGTCTGGGTTTCTAGGTTGCTAGTCCACTGACTTTACTGCTGTATGACCACTTCCCCCATTTCCTGATTCACACATCCACTGACCAACATACAAATCAGAACTGCAAGCTTATGATATGTTAGTTTGTGCTCTTAAAAAAAGGGAGGGGTCTTTGCAGGTCACTTCAGTGACTCAGCTGACTGATGCTAAAGATGCACCTGTGATAGTAAAGTGGAGGATGAGAATCATTTTACACAGGGAGGCCCTCCCCAAGCCAATTCCCCATCTAAAACAATTGTGGACAGCACAGTATCATAAGGCTAATTTGATGGACAATAATTTGTAATCTCGCTGATGGTGGAAAATATTTTCAACTCTTCTGCCATACAAGTTTTAGAATTTAGGGTGTTTTTCTTGAGCTTTCTACTCAAAGACTAGCCGGCGGCACAGTGGCACAGTGGTTAGCACTGCTGCCTCACAGCACCAGAGACCTGGGTTCAATTCCCGCCTCAGGCGACTGACTGTGTGGAGTTTGCACATTCTCCCCGTGTCTGCGTGGGTTTCCTCCGGGTGCTCCGGTTTCCTCCCACAGTCCAAAGATGTGCGGGTCAGGTGAATTGGCCATGCTAAATTGCCCGTAGTGTAAGGTAAGGGGTATGTGTAGGGGTATGGGTGGGTTGCGCTTCGGCGGGTCGGTGTGGACTTGTTGGGCCGAAGGGCCTGTTTCCACACTGTAAGTAATCTAATCTGGATTGTTTGTTAAGTCTCTCATCTCTTAGAATGACCATGTTGATTTCAGTTCTTTCATATATAAATCGCAAATTTTTTTTAGAAAGTTACATTCTCAAGTGAACTTTAATAATTGGTGTCATGTCGGCCCAGATAATGTGTGGAAGGTGTAAGTTTCCCTGTGAGGCTGTCTGTGCCACTATGGTCAGACTGATTCTAATGTAAAAAACAGATTTACAAAATCTTGAAAGAACTGAAATCAACATGGTAATTCTAAAAGATGAGAGACTTAACAAACAATCTAGGTCTTTTGCAATATATAATTTCAGCTACATCACACTGTAAACTTTTGCTATAAGTTCTGTGTCTTACAATCTTATTCTTCACAATCACCTGATGAAGGAACAGCACTCCGAAGGCTAGTGCTTCCAAATAAACCTATTGGACTATAACCTGGTGTTGTGTGATTTTTAACTTTGTACATCACAGTCCAACACCAGCATCTCCAAATCGTGACTAACATCGACACCACTAATTGCCAGCTTAAAGTGGTGAGGATCTCCAAGAAGATCGCACATATCGACACAGACATCATGTTTCTACAGAAACGCAGACAAGCAGGAAAGATCCCAAAAGGATTATGGATCACGAACCCACTCAAGTCAACTACAACATAGACTACGTGGAGAGACTTTACCACCGCACCTCTCGCAAACTCCTCAATCACCTCGTGCACCAACTCTACAGCAAGCGCCACAACCTTGAAATTTAGATGGAGTCCACACTGTCAGCCTGCACTCAGGATACAGCAGTACGGTGACGGGACATTGCCAAACAGGCAAGGTGACAAAATTACACCATGTACATGCACACCAAGGACAAGAAACCGGAGAAAATTGGCGTCACCACCAGCAGTAGCCAAGCCCACCCTGGCACCACAGTGGAAAATGTTATCACCGCGGGGAAGTTGATCATCAACTTATCGGACCACACCCTTCAATCAGAAGAGATTGCAGTTCTTAGCAGGATCTCAATTTCTGCCCCACCATCAAAATGGACCCCGTGGTTCTTGCAGCAGACACGGAGGAATTCATCAGGCGAATGAGACTCCAGGAATTCTTTCAAGATGCCAGCAGTGATCTCAATGAGCCCACCGACAAACCTGAACAGTCATCACAGGGATCTGTAGAGGAGCAATCAAAGAAGGAATCAACTGGACCCCACCGGAGGGCAGCTGACCTGGGCTTGACATGTATGCTCAAACCATCAGGAGATATATAAATGCCAGGTTCATCAGCTGTAACCACAAGATAGAGCAGAACATCACCCGATCACAACACAATGCCATCCATCCTCTTAAAACCAATCACATTGTCATCAAACTAGCAGATAGAGGAGGAGCCATTGCCATTCAGAATAGAACAGATTACTGCAAGGAAGTGTACTGACAACTGAACAACCAGGAACACTACAAGCAACTACTGGATCCAACCAAAGACCACACCCGTAAACTAAACACATTAATCAGGACTTTGGATCCAGTTCTTCAAAGTTCCCTACATGCACTCATCCCACATACTTCTCGCGTAGGCGACTTCTATTGCCTTCTGAAGATACACAAAGCCAACACACCAGGATGACTCATCTTATCAGACAATGGGACTCTATGTGAGAACCTCTCTGACTATGTCGAAGGCATCTTGAAACCCATTATACAGGGGACCCCCAGATTCTGTCGTGACACTACAGATTTCTCACAGAAACTCAGCACCCACGGACGAGTTGAACCGGGAACATTCCTCGTCACAATGGACATTTCAGAACCCTATACCAGCATCCCCCACAATGACTGCATTGCAGCAACAGCCTCAGAACTCAACACCAACAACTGCCAATATCCAAACACCGTCCTACAACTTATTCACTTTATTCTCGATCACAACGTTTGACAACCAGTTCTTCATCCAGACACATGGAACAGCCATGGGGACCACATTTGCACCCCAATATGCCAACACTTTCATGCACAGGTTCAAACAAGACTTCTTCTCGATGCAGGACCTCCGACCAACACTATACACCAGGTCCATTGGCGACATTTTCTTCCTCTGGACCCATGGAGAGGAGTCACTGAAAAAACTACACAATGATTTCAACAAGTTTCATCCCACCATCCAACTCACCATGGACTACTCTCTACTATCTGTCTCATCCTTGGACACGTGCATCTCCATCAAGGATGGGCACCTCAGCACCTCACTCTACTGTAAACCCCCAGATAACACTTCTCCAGCTTCCACCCGAAACATAGTAAAACAGCCATCCCCTCTGGACAGGCCCTACGCATACACAGGATCTGTTCAGATGAGGAGGAATGTGACTGGCACTTGGAAATACTCAGGGATGCCCTCACAAGGACAGGGTACAATGCTCAACTCATCGAAGGAACTGTAATGGCCTTCTCTGGAGACAGACACGAGCTGCAACCGACAGGATACTCTTCATTGTCCAGTACTTCCCAGGAGCCGAAAAACTATGTGTTGCATAGTTCTTCGCGACCTGCAACACATTATCAATGAGGATGAGCACCTCGCCAAGACTTTCCCCATGCCTTCACTTCTCGCCTTTAAACAACCACCAAACCTCAAACAGGTAATTGTTCATAGCAAACTATCCGGTTTTCAGGACGATACCATACAACCTTGTCACGGTAGGTGCTGCAAGACGTGTCAGAGTGTCGACATGAATACCACCATTATGCACGGGGGCACATCCCACCATGTACGTGGCAGGTACTCATGCGACTCAGCCAACATTGTCTATTTCATACACTGCAGGCAAGGATGCCCTGACGCATGCTACACTGGCAAGACCGAGCAGAGGCTACGGCAGCAGATAAATGGACACCACACAGCATTCAACAGACAGGAGTGTCCCCTCCCAGTTTGAAAACACTTCAGCGGTCCGGTAAATTCGACCTCGGAACTTCGGGTGACTGTCCTCCAAGATGGACTTCGGGTCAGGCAAGAACAAAAAGTGGCCAAGCAGAAGCTGATAGCCAATTTCGGTACCCATGAGGATGGCCTCAACTGGGACCTTGGGTTCAGGTCATGCCACAGGTGATCCCATTGCACTATACACACACACAGACATACAGACACACAGACACACAGATACACACACACACGCGCGCGCGCACACACACACACACACACACACACACTCTCTCTCATACGCTCACACATACACTCCCACACACACCCACTCACAGACTTATATCCCTTTACGCTCACATACACACATTCTATCACAGACACTCATAACCCTTCCCCCCCCCCACCCCTCACACACACACACCCACACCCACAAACACACATACACATATAAGTTTATGGGATGAATCTGTACTTGCAGAATTACATTTATACGTTGCTCAAAAACTGCATGAATCCATGTAAGATTCTGTAAATCCATTTTTTAGGTTAGAATCAGTCTGACCATTGTGGCACAGACAGCCTCACAAGGAAGCTCACACCTTCAATGCATTATCTGGGCCAACATGATACCAATTCTGTAAGATTGCAATCTTATTCTCCTCAACCACCTGATGAACGAGCAACGCTCCGAAAGCTAATGCTTCCAAATAAACCCATTGGACTATAACCTGGTGTTGTGTGATTTTTAACTTTGTACACCCCAGTCCAACACCGGCATCTCCAAATCGTAGAGAACAAGACTGTAAGACACAGAATTTATTGCAAAGTTTTACAGTGTTATGTAACTGAAATTACATTTGAAAAAGACCTGGATTGTTTGTTAAGTCTTTCATCTTTTAGAATGATCATGTTGGTTTCAGTTCTTTCATATGTAAATTGCAAAACTTTTTTTTAAAGTTACATTCTCGAGTACGCTTTAACAATTCATGTCATATTGGCCAGATAACGTTTTGAAGGTGTCAGCTTTCCTGTGTGAGGCTGTCTATGCCACAGTGGTCAGACTGATTTGAATCTTTAAAAAACAGATTTACAGAAGCTTACATGGAATGTGTAAAGTAAAGTAAAGTTGAGCAAAGTAAAATGTGATTCTGCAAGTACAAATTCACCCTACAAACTTATATGTGTATATGTGCATGTGGGTGTGTGTGGTGGGTGGTTGGGGGGGTATGAGTATCTGTGAGATAGTGCGTGTATGTGTGTGAGTGTGAGTGTAAAGGGTTATAAGTCTTTGAAAGAGTGTATGTGTGAACATATGAGAGAGGGTCTGCGTGAGCATGTGTGTCTGTATGTGCCTGGGAGGACGGTCACCCGAAGGTCCGAGGTCAAATGTCCCGAACCACTGAAGTGTTCTCCAACTGGGAAGGAACACTCCTGTCTGTTGATTGTTGTGCAGTGTCCATTCATCCATTGCCTTAGCCTCTGCTTGGTCTCGCCAATGTACCATGCCTTAGGGCATGGCTGAGCAGAGGCTGATAGCCAAGTTCGGTACCCATGGGGATGGCCTCAACCGGGAACCTTGGGTTCATGTCACACAGACAGACACAGATACTCCTACACACACACACACACACACACACGCAGACACACACGCTCACGTAGACCGTCTCTCATATGCTCACACACACTCCCACACACACCCTCTCACAGACTTATACCCCTTTACACTCACACACATACACATACTGTCTCACAGACACTCATAACCACCATCCACACACACACAGATGTACACGTACACCTATAAGTTTGTGGGATGGATTTATACTTGCAGAATTACATTTTACTTTGCTCAAAAACTGCATGAATCTATACAAGATTCTGTAAATCCATTTTTTTTTACATTAGAATCAGTCTGACCATTGTGGCATAGACGTCCTCACACAGGAAGCTTACAGCTTCCATACGTTATCTAGGCCGACATGACACCAATTGTTAAAGTTCACTTGAGAATGTAACTTCTAAAAAAAGCTTTGCGATTTACATATGGAACCAACATAGTCATTCTAAAAAATGAGAGACTTAACAAACAATCCAGGTATTTTTCAATATGTAATTTCAGTTATATCACACTGTAAACTTTTGCTATCAATTCTGTGTCTTACAATCTTATTCTCCACAGCCACCTGATGAAGAAGCGCTGCTCCGAAAGTTAGTGCTTCCAAATAAATCTGTTGGACTATAACCTGGTGTTGTGTGACTTGAAACTTTGTACACCCCCATCCAATACCGGCATTTCCAAATTATATATCTTTAAATGCATATTGTAGCTCAAAACTGTGGATAATGATGGGAGAGGCTGCAATTGTTGGATAGTATTCTTTTCAAAAGTTCAGGTGATTTTTAACTTAATTTTAGTTAATGTTAAGTAATGTTTATGGCTGTAGAGCAATAATGTTTATGGCTGTAATAAAGCACAATAGAATTGGTGAGGTCAGTGGTAGCACAGGGACTCAGAAACTCACCCATGTATTCATTAAACCCTATCTCTATACAAAATTATTTTCATTACATGGCTGACCAGGAATCTCTTCTGCTCTTATTTCCTGGCAATGGCATTTGTTGGAAGGATTTACTAGTTAATACTCAACTTGTTTACCTTCCTTGGTCATCAAGACCTGAAGCAGGACTTGTACCTGGACCTTCTGGCTCAGAAGTTAACCACTGCACCACACGACCTCTCAATTTAATATATAGTTGTAGTTAAAGAAAGAAAGGGAAATATTTGCGGTTGTAACAGTCGTTTTCATAGCTCATAACTTTCAAAAGTAATTAAACACAGGGCGGAATGTTCTCATTTGCATTTTCTTTTGACAAGCAAGATACATGGCATCCGGTCTTTTATGGCTCAGCACTACTTTCCTTACGTAATCTTCCACTCTTCACCTCATAAATTATGCAAATTGGCTCCTAGCTGCCTTTCTTGGCAAAATCGTCTGGCAGGTGAGGCAGAGGCGCTCACCACTCCTGCTGTTCAGGCTACTGGCACCATATTTAAAATCCAACTCCTCTCCAATTCAGATGCTGCAAGCCGGGAACGATGCCTTACTCTGTTGTGACTGAGTCTCTGCATTTAAAACAAGGAAAGGGAAGATTGCTCTCCACTTTGCAGATAGTGACCTAAAGGTTTTGGTGCTGAGGTAAGAAAAGGAGGGTAGTCCTTTTTACCAACTGACTATCACCATACCATGCTACCACACCTAGCCAATCTTGACACAAATTGCAGACAAGGTCAGTGCTGCCTCCCATGTAGTGGGTATGTAGATCAATAATCTTCTGTGCTCCAAAAGGGCAAGTTCCACCATCACCACCAAAAAGTTCCACCATCATCTCTCTGCTACCTCACTGTCATTTGGGCACCACTTACTGTAGTTCTGCCACTGTGCACATATCTCACCAATTCTCATGGACTGCTACTTTAGTATTATATTTGTGATGTCCTCCCCACAGCACTCAGCCACCTCAATGTCCTACCTACACTTCAATAATTGGGGACACATCACTACGTCTTCTGCTGGTTAATTACAACTATTTGTCCTTCCACCATTTCCATTATACTCAGCTCCATTTTATCTCATTACAGGAAAAGATGGCCCATCCCCAGATGGATATCTGCATAGCAACTGTAATACTCCTAGGCTGGTTGCATTTTACCTGCAGGTCTGACATTGGTCCTATCCCTGGAAGGCAAGGATATGAATCCTTAGACTCTGGTGGGAACAAGTACCTAAATGATTGTAGCCAACCCCTGATAGACCGAATTTCCCTTTGACCCCAATAAAGACTGCTCCCCTTTGACTTTCACCCATGGTCATTTGTTGAAGTATATGCAGTGTGTTTGTCACGAAGACTGCTGCAGGTGTGAGATCAGTGTAGCACAGGACCTTACAGTAATATATCCACCGATTTTATTGTTTAGTGCTGTCCAATGACAAGCTGTTTTTCTGTGCTATAAGGCAATGTAAGGCACAAAGGCTGGCATCCTGTAACTGAGCACTGAAGATTCTATGTACTAAGAAAGTAACGTGAGCCATACAGAGGTTGACAGCCCGTAAGTCAGTGCTGAAGTCAGTAAGTGGATGCTAAGAAAGCAATGTGAAGTAGATGTGTTGGTAGCCTCTAAGTAATCACTATGTATGTGAGCACTAAGAGAACAAGCTCAGGACAGTAAGATGTATCCTGGTTAAGTGCCTGAGATTCATTTGTGACAAAGTGGCCGGTCAGAAGCTGAAATTCGTATGTTTCTCTGAACTCCAAAGTAAAATGTTGAAGGGCTGAAGTGATGTGTGAGTTGGTCTAAGAGCAGGCATGATAATGAAGTGAAAATGGTGGATTGCATGGACAAAGGGTCAAGGAAGATGTCTCCCAGGGAATATGCAGGATTGTTGTTGTGAAGAACCATTTGGATGGTGGCTTGGACAAGCATTCAGTGGGATGCAGCCACTAGGTAGCCATTCTCATTTCATTGTCATGAATTTGCACCATCTAGTTTCTGGGAAAGGAGATTAGAAAGTAGCATATAGGTAAAGCAAGTTGGGGCTTTAATGAGATGCAAATGAAATAAAGATAGTCACTGCTCAATAGTGAAATTCTGAAGTTGCTATTTAAGGCTTAAACATAGAAACATTGAAAATAGGAGCAAAAGTAAGACATTCAGCCCTTCGGGTCATTCCTGCTTTCTCCCCCTACCCTTTGATCCATTTAGCCCTAAAAACTACATCTACCTACTTCATGGATATAATCAATATTTTGGTCTCAACTGCATTCTGTGGATGAAAATTCTACAGACTCACCACTCCCTGAATGGAGAAATTTCTCCTGGTCTTTGTTCAAAATGGCCTACTCCTTATCCTTTGTGGGCGGCATGCTGGCACAGTGGTTAGCACTGCTGCCTCACAGTGCCAGAGACCCAGGTTCAGTTCCCACCTCAGGCAACTGTCTGTGAAGTTTGCACAATCTCCCTGTGTCTGCGTGGATTTCCTCCGGGTGTTCTGGTTTTCTCCCACAGTCCAAAGAAAAATGTGCAGGTTAGGTGAATTGGCCATGCTAAATTGCCTGTAGAGTTAGGTGAAGGGGTAAATGTAGGGGAATGGGTCTGGGTGGATTGCTCTTCAGAGGGTCGGTGTGGACTTGTTGGGTCGAAGGGCCTGTTTCACACTGAAAGTAATCTAACCTAATCCTTAGGCTGTGTTCCCTGCTTCTGATTCCCTGGTCTTCAGAAACCTCTTCCTACGTCTACACTATCTCGCTGTGTTAGAATTTCAGAGGTTTTACAGAGATCCCTCCCCTGACTTTTCTAAAGTTGGCTGAATGTAGTCCTAACTCAATCAGTCTGTCTTCATACTTCTGTCCTGCCTTTCCAGGAGTTAGTCTGGCAAACCTATTGCCCTCCCTCCATAACCAGAGCATCCCTTCTTAAATAAGAGTTCAAAGGTGCACACAATACTCCAGATGTGATCTCACCAAGATTTTGCACAACTGAGTTAAGACTTGAAGGGGAAAACAATCACAGAAGGTTTTTCTTCAATTTGACATTTTGATAATTCATAGTCCACCTATTTTCCCACCTTTCTTGCCATTGCTGATGCCATACTTGGAAGGGCAGAATTCCACTATTGATCACCATTGTAATGAAGCGAACACTGCAGACACTTGTGTACAGCAAAGTCTTATAAACAGTGATGTGATGATAATGAGAACTTAGTTTTATTGTGATTTAATTGCTCCTCAAAATAGTGTCATTTAACTATGATGGGTCAGACATTACATTTAATGTGAAAGACTGTGGTAAAGGTTTAATACCAAAGACAGGTTCAGAGACCAAGGGGAGCCACATAGTCAGGTAGGAATGTGTGTGCTGGAGATCCTATCATTTAAGCTTAAGGCACGAAAGCTTAAGAATGTCCTTCCCATCTGGAGAGCTTTGATCACCACATCTCACCATGGATTGCATTTAGCCAGTGAAGCCACATTATATGGTGTACCACCAGGAATACTCTGATGGGTGGCCTGAAACCTGGTAGTGAAGGTGAATTTTTGTTTCTCATGCCCAACATGAGCACGCCACCACAAGAATCACAGGGTCCTCAAGTACTGTAATGATGTTTTCTTTAAATGTCCAAATCGACCCATTGAATGAATATTTCAAAATTCACAGAGAAAATATATTTCAACTGGAAGAAAAATCCCAAGGGTCAGACCCACTCTCCTTGGTTAAGTGAAATGGTTAAGGATTAGTATCAATTTGGAAGAAAAAGTGCAAAACTGTGTAAAGACAAGTGGCATTGAAAGCTTATAAGATTATGAAAGGATTGGACACTCTGGCAGCAGGAAACATGTTTCCGCTGATGGGTGAGTGCCGAACCAGAGGACACAGCTTAAAAATACGGGGTAGACCATTTAGGACAGAGATGAGGAGAAACTTCTTCACCCAGAGAGTGGTGGCTGCGTGGAATGCTCTGCCCCAGTCTCTGGATTCATTTAAGAAAGAGTTGGATAGAGCTCTCAGAGATAGTGGAATCAAGGGTTATGGAGATAAGGCAGGAAGAGGATACTAATTAGGAATGATCAGCCATGATCATATTGAATGGCGATGCGGGCTCGAAGGGCTGAATGGCCTACTCCTGCACCTATTGTCTATTGTCTATTGCATGTTAGAAAATTGGACTGAATATTAAAAAAAACAAAAAAGACAAGTTAATGGGGGAAAGTTAGAGTAAGAGATAAACCTAATCAGAAATATTATAAAGACAATAATCGGATGCCCACAAAACATTCAAAATGAGATGAGTCGTCAAAATGAATATTGACCCTAAAGAATTGAAGTCTGGAGAATTGACAATGGAAAGTAAAGAAATGGCAGATGAATTGAGCAGGTATTTTGCATCAATCTTCATTATAGGGGGTAGAAATAAAATCCCAGAAGCAGCGATAATTCAGGAAATGAAAGGGAGACTGTTTCTGGAAACTGAGAACCAGAGAAGTGGTACTGAGCAATTGTTGGATTTGCAGACTGATAGATACCTGAGTCCATTCCCTAGCTGGATTTCATCCTATTGTCTTAAAATAAGTAGATTATGAAATAGTTGAGCACTAGTTCTAATGTTTTTCAAAACTTCCTAGATTCAGGCAATGTTTCAATAGATTGGAATTTAGCGAATTTAACTTCCTTGTTCAAAAAGGGGATGAGACAGAAAACAGCAAGCTACAAATTATATAGCTTAACTTCCATTGTTGAGAAAATGCTAGAAACTATTAGTAATGAAGTTGTAACCGAGCGATTAGGTAAGTACAATGTAATCCAGCAGAGATAACATGGTTTTGTGAAAAAGAAAACATGTTTAAATAATCTCATTGAATCATGCAGTGTACAAACAGGCCATTTGGTCCAAAAGTCCCCATCGACCCTCCAAAGAGTGACCGCCCCAGGCCCATTCCCCTATCCTATTTCTCTACAGTTAACCCTGACTAATGCACCTTAACCTACACAGCCCTGAACACTATGAGCAATAGCCAATTCACCTAACCTGCTGACCTTTGGACTGTGGTAGGAAAGTGAAGCGCCCAAAGGAAACACACGCACTCATGGGGAGAATGCGTGGAGTTTGTACAGTTCCCCAAGACTGGAATTGAACCCAGATTCATGGTGCTGTGAGGCAGCACTGCAAACCACTGAGCCACTGTGCTGTCCTCAATCTATTGGAATTCTTTGAGGCAGAAACATGTGTTAGTGCCTAAGGGGGAAACTGGTAAATGTACTGCAGTCAGATTTCCAGAAGACATTTAATGACATGCTGCATTGATGGTTATTGCAGAAATTAAAAACTCGTGTAAGAGCATGGATAGAAAATTAGCTGGCTAACCAGAAATAGAGTAGGCATAAATGGATTTTTTTTCAGGTTGGAAAGATGTAACAAGTTGTGTACCACAGAGATCAGTCCTACGAGTGGAAACATCTCCACATCCATTCTATCCAGGCTTCTTAGATTTCTGTAAGTTTCAGTCAGATACCCCCATCTCCCTCCCCCCCCCCCCACCCCCCCGACCTGCCCTTCTAAACTCCTTTGAGTACTGACCCAGAGTTCTCAAATACTCCTCATAATGACAAGCCCTTCACCCCCAGGATCATTCTTCATTGGGTACAGGGCCCGAAACTGTTCACAATATCTGAATTGCAGTCTGACCATAGCTTTATACAGCCTCAGTAGGACATTTCTGATCTGGTATTCTAGCCCTCTTGAAACGAATGCTAATATTGTGTTTTCCTTTCTAAGTGCCAACTGAACGTATGAGAATCCCTAGTTGCTTTCTGCATTAGATAGTCAAAGCCTTTCCCTGTTTACAAAATAGTCTACTCTTCCTTCGAAAGTACATAACCTCACAAAATATAAATATTCTAACATAAAGTTTTACAGATAACACAGATATTGGAAATGAGGCTAACTTATGTAAATGATTTCAGGATGACACAGTTGAGGTAATAACTTCACCAACAGGGAGTAATTAGACTTAAGGAGAAAAACCTAATATTCCTGATTCGAATCTCAGTCTACACTTGGAGAACTGTTGGGAAATTTGTATTGTTTCTGTCAGAGAAGGCCTGACTGAATTAAAGAGTCTCTCAAGTACTTACATGGACAGTTTTGGGCCTTCATCGTGATTTAAGCAACCAAAATGTTAAAGGCTGGCAGTTCTCCATTGCTTGCAATGTGGCCAGGCATGTTGAATGTTACCATGATCTCACCAGGGATCATTGTTGGAACCCTGGACCCAGGTGAATGAGTAGGTTTGCGTTTGTGAGGGTTGGGCAGGTGAGTTGGAGGCAAGGACAAAGGCAAGGTTCATTGTGCAGAAAGCTGAGGAAAGCTAGGCGACTCCCATTTAGTCCTGAGCAACAACTAAATTCCAATATGTTCAGGAATAATAAGTGTGAATTGAATCTATTGACATCCTGCTGCAATTGGACAAATGTGCAGAATAGACACCTTCTTAAAGGGCTCTCTTTTGGTGAAGTGGTTGTATCTCTATCTCTGGAGCAGGAAGCCAGGGCTCACATCCCACCTCCTCCAGAGTTGAGTTATAAAATCTTTGGAACTGATTGATTAGAAAAATAAATTAAATAAAAATAGGCACCTTCTTACTTCCTGCTGAAGACTGCTGTTCACCTATTTCTGTGATTAGAGCCCAGCTGCTATGTTTGTCGTCATGATGGACAGAATTAAATTCTATCCAAAGATTCAAATACACATATCTTGTATACCTTCTTTGTGCACATTGTATTAAGTCTATAAACAACACTGCAGAAGTTCACTAAGACTTATTCAGTAGGAGCTCTCAAACCCATGGCCACGACCACTCAGAACAAGGGTGGCCATATATGGAAACACCACCATTCCTCTTCATGTCACTTATCATCCTCACTTGGATCTATATCACGGTTTCTTCACTGATGCTGGGTCAAAATCTAGAAACTTCCTCCCTAATAACATTGTGGGAGAACCTTCATCATATGGACTGCAGCAGTTCAAGAAGCAACCCACCGCTGATTTTCTCAAGGAAAGTCGAGATGAAAAACAAATGCTGTTCGTTACTACAACATTCACATTCCATGAGCTAAGGTATTAAAAAAAGGAAAGATTTTGAAGTCATTTAGAGGCTGAAGAACAGATTCAACAAGATACTACTGGTGGGTGGCATGGTGGCACAGTGGTTAGCACTGCTGCCTCACAGCGCCAGAGACCCGGGTTCAATTCCCGCCTCAGGCGACTGACTGTGTGGAGTTTGCACGTTCTCCCTGTGTCTGTGTGGGTTTCCTCCCACAGTCCAAAGATGTGCGGGTCAGGTGAATTGGCCTTGCTAAATTGCCCGTGGTGTTAGGTAAGGGGTAAATGTAGGGGTAGGGGTATAGGTGGGTTCACTTCGGCAGGTCGGTGTGGACTTGTTGGGCCGAAGGGCCTGTTTCCACACTGTAGGTAATCTAATCTTATTGAATGGCAGAGCAGGCTTAAAGGGCCAAATGGCCTATTCTTTTTCCTTGTTCTTATTTTTGTAAGAGGCTTTAAGGGAGATTAAAAAAACTTAAGTTGATTTTATAGCAAGTTAAAATTATATCAATACAGGCATTCATTATTATGGGGCTAAGTACAAAGTAAGAAAGAACAAATCATTTCGACTTGCTGCTGAAATAGCTATTAGTAGGAGATGGGTATTGCTGTATCCTGCAGCATTTGGATTGATACTGGGTCCACTTTTGTTTGTCATTTACATAAATGATTTGGATGAGAACATAGGAAGGATGGTTAGTAAATTTGACACCAACATTGGTGATATAGTGGATAGTGAAGAAGGTTATCTAAGATTACAAGGAGATCTTGATCAATTGGATCAATGGACTGAGAAATGACAGCAGGAGTTTAATTTGGGCAGATGTGAGGTTTTGCATTTGATAATACGATGGACAGGACTTATACAATCAATGGTAGAGCCCTTGGTAGTGTTGTAGAACAAAGAGACCTAGGGGTTCAGATGCATAATTCTTTGAAATTTGTATCACAGGTAAACAAGGTGTTAAGAAGGCATTTAGCACTCTTGCCTTCATTGCTCAGACCTTTGAGTATAGGAGTTGGGATGTCATGTTGAGGTTGTACAAGGAGTTGGAGAAGCTTCTTCTGGAGTACTGTGTGCAGTTCTGGTTGCTCTGTCATAGAAAGGATATTATTAAATTGAAGAGGGTTCAGAAAATATTTACCAGGATGTTGCCAGGAATAGAGGATTTGAGATATAAAAATAGACTGGAAAGGCTGGAACTTTTTTCACTGCAGCTGAAGGGTGACCTTATTGAGGTTATAAAATCCTGAGGGACATAGCTAAGGTGAATGACAAGGGCCTTTTCCCTAGGATATGGGAGTTCAAAACTAGGGGGCATATATTTAAGGAGAATTGAGACAGATTAGAAAAGGGCATGAGGGGCAAATTCTTCATGCAGAGAGTGGTTTGTGTGTGGAATAACATGCAGTTGCAGTTATGATATTTAAAAGACATTTGGATAAGTTCATGAGTAGGAAAGGTTTGGAGGGATATGAGCCAAGAGCAAGGAGGGGAGACTAGTTTAGTTTGGGAACATGGTCAGTTTGGCCTAGTTGGACCAAAGGGTCTGTATGATTCTGCGACTACATCAGTAGGTCGCACAGTCAAGTTTCGTAGTCGGGCCTTTTCAACAATCAGCAAATCAGCAAGCTGCCAGCATTAATTGTTTGTAAACAGCTTACTATTTGTGATTGAGATAAATGGGCCTAACAACAGATAAAAAGAGCCCGCAAACCTTAAAGGGAAGGATCTCTCAAGGTATGTACACAAAATTGTATTACTGAGACTGCTCATTAGCTAATAGAGCAATTGGATTTGGCAGGGCATCTTGTGGAGGCCCTCTTGAACTATGACAAATCCTTCAAATTGCCAATGGTGCTCAGATGATATGACAACATAATGGTTATCTTCCAGAAAAGTAATCAGTAATTGGAATTGGACTAATAGTGTGAAGCTGCCAATAGTTCAGAGTTCACCGTAGTAGTTGGGGAGTTTAAATTCAGGAATTAAATAAATCTGAAATTAAAAGCATTTTCGTAAGCGTGATGGTAATAGTGAATACTGGATTGTCAAAAGAACAAACATGGTTCACTAATGTTCACTAGAGAAGGAAACCTGCTTTCTTTATCCATTCCGGCCTGTATATAACACCAGACCCACAGAAATGTGGTGAATTAAGCTCTTATCTGACTTCCGAAATGGCCGAGCACGCTACTCATTCGCAACAAAACTGCTGCGAAAATCTATAACTCACACTTGCAACAGCAGTTCAAAAAGGTGGCTCACTTCCTCAAGGTCAACAAGAGATGGATATGGTGGTTTTGACACAGGCAGCCATATCCTGTGCATGCACTAAACAAGAAATACTCCCCAGCTGTGGCAGAATGTGTCTGGGGACGTGAAAATCAGCAGCATAGTGTTAAGAAAAAATTACGGAGTAAGAGGCCACTTGCCAATTGTGCTTGTATGCCAACCTAAAAAGCACGAATCCCGTTCTCTAACATTTGGTTTGTAATCCAGTAAATTACAAAATTTTAGACTGGGTTTTCAAATCCTGAAAATGGAAAAAGAAGACGCGGCCCTGGATATTATTAGCACAGCCATAGTGCAGGTTTCGTGATGCCATTCCAAGACTTGGCCATTTTGGCGCAGGCAATGTCAAGCCAAGCAGCATAGTGAGGTTCATTAGAATCTTTATGGCTTAAGCATTATGGCTTTGTGGAGCTGTGTTGACTCAATATATTGATGAGGGTACTGCAGTTGATGTGGTTTACATATGCTTCAATAAGGCTGTTCAAGTAGGAGCCCATGGGATCCAAGGCAAAATTGGCTTATAAACAGGAGGCAAAGTGTGATGGTGGATGGTTAATTTTGTGGTTGGAAGCCGATGACCAGTGGTGTACCATAAGGATCAGTGCTGGGATCCTTGCTATTTGTTGCATAAAATTTAAAAAGGAGGTCCTCGAGAGTAACATCTGGATTACTCCCGGTGCTATGAGCTAGTGAGGGCAGGAATAGGAGGATAGAGCAGGTGAGTGCATGGGCTGAGGAGCTGATGTATGGGAGGAGGATTCACATGTTTGGATCATTGGAATCTCTTTTGGGGTAGAAGTGACCTGTACAAGAAGGACAGATTGCACCTAAATTGGAATGGGACTAAGATACTGGCAGGGAAATTTGCCAGAGCTACTCGGGAGGATTTAAACTAGTAAGGTGGGGGTTACCCAGGGAGGTGGTGAGGAAAGAGATCAATCTGAGACTGGTACAGTTGAGAACAGAAGCAAGTCAAATAGTCAGGACAGGCAGGGACAAGGTAGAACTAATAAATTAAACTGCATTTATTTCAATGCAAGGGGCCTAACAGGGAAGGCAGATGAACTCAGGGCATGGTTAGGCACATGCGACTGGGATAACATAGCAGTTAGAGAAACATGGCCCAGGTTTGGGCAGGACTGGCAGCTTAATGTTCCAGGATACAAATGCTACAGGAAGGATAGAAAGGGGCGCAAGAGAGGAGGGGGGCGCGATAGCATTTTTGATAGCATTACAGCTGTGCTGAGGGAGGATATTCCTGGAAATAAACCAAGGGAAGTTATTTGGGTGGAACTGAGAAATAAGAAAGGGATGATCACCTTATTGGGATTGTATTTTAGACCCCCTAATAGTCAGAGGGAAATTGAGAAACAAACTTGTAAGGAAATCTCAGCTATCTGTAAGAATAATAGGGTAGTTATGGTAGGGATTTTAACTTTCCATACATAGACTGGACTGCTATAGTGTTCAGGGTTTAGATGGAGAGGAATTTGTTAAGTGTGTACAAGACAATTTTCTGATTCAATTTGTGGATGTACCTACTACAGAAGGTGGAAATGAGGACTGCAGATGCTGGAGATAAGAGCTGAAAAATGTGTTGCTGGAAAATCGATGTTTCGGGCATAAGCCCTTCTTCAGGATTCTCCTGCTCCTTGGATGCTGCCTGACCTGCTGCGTTTTTCCAGCAACACATTTTTCAGCTACTACAGACGGTGCAAAACTTGACCTACTCTTGGGAAATAAGGCAAGGCAGGTGTCTGAGGTGTCACTGGGAGAGCACTTTGGGGCCAGTGACCATAATTCTATTAGATTTAAAATAATGATGGAAAAGGATAGACCAGATCTAAAAGTTGAAGTTCTAAATTGGAGAAAGGCCAATTTTGACAGTATTAGGCAAGAACGTTTGAAAGCTGATTGGGGGCAGATGTTCGCAGGTAAAGGGACGGCTGGAAAATGGGAAGCCTTCAGAAATGAGATAACGAGAATCCAGAGAAAGTATATTCCTGTTAGGGTGAAAGGAAAGACTGCTAGGTATAGGGAATGCTGGATAACTAAAGAAATTGAGGGTTTGGTTAAGAAAAAGAAGAAAGCATATGTCAGGTATAGACAGGATAGATCGAGTGGATCCTTAGAAGAGTGCAAAGAAAGTAGGAGTATACTTAAGAGGGAAATCAGGAGGGCAAAACAGGGACATGAGATAGCTTTAGCAAATAAAATTAAGGAGAATCCAAAGAGGTTTTACAAATACATTAAGGATAAAAGGGTAACTAGGAAGAGAGTAGGGCCCTCAAAGATCAGCAAAGTGGCCTTTGTATGGAGCCGCAGAAAATTGGGGAAATACTAAATGAGTATTTTGCATCAGTGTTTACTGTGGAAAGGATATGGAAGATATAGACTGTAGGGAAATAGATGGTGACATCTTGAAAAATGTCCATATTACAGAGGAGCAAGTGCTGGATGTCTTGAAATGGGTAAAGGTGGATAAATCCCCAGGACCTAATCAGGTGTACCCGAGAAATCTATGGAAAGCTAGAGAAGTGATTGCTGGGCCTCTTGCTGAGATATTTGTATCATCGATAGTCACAGGTGAGGTGCTAGTAGACTGGAGGTTGGCAAACGCGGTGCCACTGTTTAAGAGGGGTGATAAGAACAAGCCAGGGAACTAAAGACCAGTGAGCCTGATGTCGGTGGTGGGCAAGTTGTTGGAGGGAATCCTGAGGGACAGAATGTACATGTGTTTGGAAATGCAAGGACTGATTAGGGACAGTCAACATGGCTTTGTGCGTGGGAAATCATGTCTGACAAACTTGATTGAGTTTTTTGAGGAAGTAGCAAAGAGGATTGTTGAGGGCAGAGCGGTAGATATGATCCATATGGACTTTAGTAAGGCGTTCGACAAGATTCCCCATGGGAGACTGATTAGCAGGATTAAATCTCATGGAATAAAGGGAGAACTAGCCATTTGGATACAGAACTGCCTCAACGACAGAGGGTGGTGGTGGAGGGTTTTTTTCAGACTGGAGGCCTGTGACCAGTGGAGTGCCACAAGGATCATGCTGGGTCCACTACTTTTTGTCATTTATATAAATGATTTGGATGTGAGCATAAGAGATACAGTTAGTAAGTTTGCAGATGACAGCAAAATTGGAGGTGTAGTGGACAGCGAAGAGGGTTACCTCGAAATACAACAGGATTTTGACCAGATGGGCCAATGGGCTGCGAAGTGGCAGATGGAGCTTAATTCAGATAAATGCGAGGTGCTGCATTTTGGGAAAGAAATCTTAGCAAGACTTATACACTTAATGGTAAGGTCCTCGGGAGTGTTGCTGAACAAAGAGATCTTGGAGTGTAGGTTCATAACTCCTTGAAAGTAGTGTCGTAGGATAGGATAGTGAAGAAGGCGTTTGATATGCTTTCCTTTATCAGTCAGAGTATTGAGTACATGAGTTGGGAGGTCATGTTACGGCTGTACAGGACGTTGGTTAGGCCACTGTTGGAATATTGCATGCAATTCTGGTCTCCTTCCTATTGGAAAGATGTGAAACTTGAAAGGGTTCAGAAAAGATTTACAAAGATGTTGTCAGGGTTGAAATATTTGAGCTATAGGGAGAGGCTGAACAGGCTGGGGCTGTTTTCCTTGGAGCGTCGGAGGCTGAGGGGTGACCTTATAGAGGTTTACAAAATGATGATGGGCATGGATAGGGTAAATAGGCAAAGTCTTTTCCCTGGGGTCAGGGAGTTCAGAACTAGAGGACATAGGTTTAGGGCGAGAGGGGAAAGATATAAAAGGAATCTAAGGGGCAACTTTTTCACACAGAGTGTGGTACATGTGTGGAATGATCTGCCAGAGGAAGTGCTGGAGGCTGGTACAATTGCAACATTTAAGAGGCATTTAGATGAGTATATGAATAGGAGGGGATTGGAGGGATATGGGCCAGGTGCAGGCAGGTGGGACTAGATTGGGTTGGGACATCTGGTCGGCCGGACAGGTTGGACCGAAGGGTCTGTTTCCATGCTGTACATCTCTATAACTCTATTAACAACTTGGATGTGAATGTAGAAGGTGTATTTAGTTTGTTCACAGATGACATGAGAATTTCACTTCCATGAAAATTAGTGATGTTGTTAATAGTGAAGATGATGGTCTCAGGCTACAGTCTGATATTTATCATTTGGCAAATTGGGCAGAGTAATAGCAGATGGAATTTGATCCTGATACATGTGAGGTAATGCATTTTAGGAGGTCTAATAAGGGACAGATTTGCGCAATGAATGGTAGGTCACTAGGGAGAACTGAAGAATGCAAGGACCTTGGTGTACAAGTCCTTGGATCATAGAAGTTGTCAGCACAGGAAAAAAGGTGATGAAGAAGGCAGTTGGGATGTTTCTCTTCTTTAGCTGGGCATAGAATAAACTGAAATCTTGTTGCAATTTATAGAGCATTGATTAGCCACAGTGGAATACCGTGTGCAGTTCTGACTTAGATTACATTAGATTCCCTACAGCATGGAAACAGGCCCTTCGCTCAGCAGGTCCATGCTGACCATCTGAAGAGTAACCCACCCAGACCTATTCTCCTACCCTATATTTACCCCTGACTAACTCACCTAACACTCTGGGCAATTTAGCATAGCCAATTCACCTTGCCAGCACATCTTTGAATTGTGGGAGGAAACCAGAGCACCTGGAGGAAACCGACACAGAGACAGTGAGAATGTACAAATTCCATTCATACAGTCACCCAGTGCAGGAATTGAACCAGGGTTCCTGGTATTGTGAGGCAGCAGGGCTAACCACTGAGCCTCCATGCCGTCCTGTGGCCACCATTTGTCAGTTTCTGGTTGCCATATTATCAAAATGACATTATGGCACTGGAGAGGGTGCAGAGGAAGTTCACCAGAATGTTGCCTGAAATGGAAAGTCTTAGTTATGAGGAGCGACTGGATAGGCTGGCTGTGTCTTCCCTGGAGCAGAAGAGGCTCAGGGGTGATCTAATTAAGGCGTACAAAATTATGAGAGGCATAGATAGGTTAGATCATGAGAATCTTTTCCCCATGGCATTGAGTATAGGAATTGGGATATCATGTTAAAGTTGTACAGAATGTTGGACATTGGTGACACCTCTTCTGAAATATTGTGTGCAATTCTGGTCGCTCTGTTGTAGGAAGGCTGTTATTAAGCCCGAGATGGTTCAGAAGGGATTTACCAGGATGTTGCCAGGTATAGAAGGTTTGAGTTATAAAGAAAGGTTGGATAGGCTGGGACTTTTTCCACTGTCGCATAGGAGGTTGAGAGGAGATCTTTGGAGGTTTATAAAATCATGGGGATATAGATGGTAGGTGTCTCTTTCCCTAATATGGGGAATTTCAAGACAAGGGGACATTTTTTAAGGTGAGAGGAGAAAGTTTTAAAAAAGATAGAGGGGCATTTTTTTTTCACACAAAGTGGTTCGCATTTGGAATGAACCTCCTGAGGAATTAGTGGTTGCAGGCACAGTTACAATATTTAAAAGACACTTAGAGAAGTACATTAATAAGAAATGTTTGAAGAGCTATGGACCAAGAGCAGGCAGTCAGACTAGTTTAGTTTGGAATTAGGTTGGTTAGACTGAAGGGTCTGTTCGAATGTTGTATGATACTCTATTACTCTATTGAAGATAACTCTTCTTTAAAAGGCAATCTACCAGCTTTTCCTACAAAGAGAGTAGGAATGCTCCCTGTTGAAGAGGTGCAAAGATCTGTGGGTTAACTTAGCATAGTGTGCAAGGAAAAATTCAGAACCAAGTGTGGAATTAGGGCAATGCAGTTATGAAAATAGAGGAAATAATCAGAGGCCAGGGAAGCAGGGAATGGAAGTATTGCTAGTTTTGAATTGAATTGAATTGAATTTATTGTCACATATACCGAGGCACAGTGAAAAGCTTTGTCTTGCGAGCAATACAGGCAGATCACAGAGTTAAGTAGCATAGATAAGTAAATAATAGGCAAACAAAAACAAAGATACAGGCAAATGTTAAGAGTTTGTGAATTCATTCAGTATTCTAACAACCAACTGTTTTGAAACCGACTGATGCATGTGTTCAGGCTTCTGTACCTTTTCCCTGATGGTAAAGATTGTAGAAAAACATTGCTGGTGCTGGATTATGTATGAAATAAAGAAAATATACAGGAGTACGTTTGTGGTTACCTTTGATTTAGAAGCAGTGCATCAAGGAAAATTTGTATCTTTGAAAGGTTATAGAGTCATAGAGAAGTACAGCATGGAAACAGACCCTTTGGTCCATCCCGTCCATGCCGACCAGATATCCCAATCCAATCTAGTCCCACCTGCCAGCACCCAGCCCATATCCCTCCAAACCCTTCCTATTCATATACCCATCCAAATGCCTTTTAAATGTTGCAATTGTACCAGCCTCCACCACTTCCTCTGGCAGTTCATTCCATACACGTACCACCCCCTGTGTGAAAAAGTTGCCTCTTTTATATCTTTCCCCCTCTCACCCTAAACCTGTGCCCTCTAGTTCTGGACTCCCTCACCCCAGGGAAAAGACTTTGTCTATTTATCCTAACCATGCCCATCATCAGTTTGTAAACCTCTATAAGGTCACCCCTCAGCCTCCGACACTCCAGGGAAAACAGCCCTAGCCTGTTCAGCCTCTCCCTATAGCACAAATCCTCCAACCCTGGCAGCATCCAGTGGGCGGCACGGTGGCACAGTGGTTAGCACTGCTGCCTCACAGCGCCTGTAGACCCGGGTTCAATTCCCGACTCAGGCAACTGACTGTGTGGAGTTTGCACGTTCTCCCCGTGTCTGCGTGGGTTTCCTCCGGGTGCTCCGGTTTCCTCCCACAGTCCAAAGATGTGCGGGTCAGGTGAATTGGCCAAGCTAAATTGCCCGTAGTGTTAGGTGGGGGGTAAATGTGGGGGTATGGGTGGGTTGCGCTTCGGCGGGTCGGTGTGGACTTGTTGGGCCGAAGGGCCTGTTTCCACACTGTAAGTCTAATCTAAATCTTTTCTGAACCCTTTCAAGTTTCACAACATCTTTCCGATAGGAAGGAGAGTAAAATTGCACACAATATTCCAACAGTGGCCTAACCAATGCCCTGTACAGCCGCAACATGACCTCCCAACTCCTGTACTCAATACTCTGACCTTCTTCATTATCCTATCTACCTACGACTCTACTTTCAAGGAGCTATGAACCTGCTCTCCAAGGTCTCTTTGTTCAGCAACACTCCCTAGGACTTTACCATTTCTATGGAATTAAATAGTTTATAATAATGTTTGAAAAGAATTTTAAGAGTTTTCATCAATTATACATTTCTTGGATAATCAGCAAGGTTGCTGTGCACCTAGACACGTGTTGGCAATCCAGTGTTGCCCTCGTCAGCAATGTCATGGTGCATCAGCCATAAATCTATGTTATCCCAGAACATAGCTGTGATGGCTGACACTCCCTTACACACCATACATCTCACCATATTCACTGTTTAACCACTATGATATACACAGTACTCACGTTCACCATTATGTCTGGCATCTCATTGCTAACACGCTCTGTGGGAAACAATTGCCCCTCTGGACCCTTTGCATCTCTCCCCTCTCACCTTAAACCCATGGCCTGTATTTTTAGACTCCCTCACTGTACAGTAAAGCTGTTGGCTGTCTATCTTATCTATGGCTCTCATGAATTTATAGACCTCTATAAGGTCACCTGTCAGTTTTCTATACTTCAGGGAAAAAATGTTCCGGTGTATCCAGCCTCTCTTTATATCACAAACCTTCCAGTCCAGGTAGCATCCTAATAAATCATTTCTACACTGTTTCTAGTGTAATAATATCCTTTCTATAGTAGGGCATCTAGAACAGCATGCAGTACTCCAATGTCTTTTACAGCTGCAAGAGGATGTCCTGACTCCTATATTCAGTGCTCTGACCAATGTAAGTAAGCATGCCAAAAATCATCTTCACCACCTGCTATGCAAGTTTCTGCTTCCTGAACAGCCTGGAGTGCATCGGAGTGGTGCCATGATGGTCGCAATAGGTTGGCAGATGCCAGGTGGTGATGTTCGTAGATGAAGGCCATGTGTGGCTCATACCCATAGCCTAAGATGTTGTTCAGTGTCTAACATAGAGTTTGCTTGGAGCAAGCAGTGAGCTGAGTTCACCAAGTACACGCTGTGGTTTCCTTGTCACATTTTGCCAATAGCTGACTTGTTTGTAACATGTTTGATACTTACTATTTTGGAAGGTTATCTCTGAATATTAATGAAGCAAGTTGTCACATATACAAGATGATTAATAAGCATTAATGCCAGTCAATTTGCATCTTGCCACTGCCTGTCAAGAACCTTGACATGCCACTTATGAAAAACATAAATGATGCAGCAAAATGACTTCAGTGCCATGTTGGTCCTTACCAGACATCTTGTCCAATCCAGTCACACATCTCACCATCGCTCACATCACTCAGGTCCTATAAGATACTATCCAAATAATTCATTTCAGAAAAATTAGCAAATCATTCTCAGTAAAGCAATTTTTTTAATTTGCTGAAATAGACCTGCAGGAAATTCTATGCAAGTGTCTAAAACAATGCAAGACCTGGAGAGCTATGTGACTGGCTCAGAAATACTAAAGAGCGATATTCATATTCCTTGAAACAATGAAAAATTTCAAGTTGCTGTTACCATCTACTTTGAATCAGTGAAATAAACACGGAAGGACTTTTTTTTTCAAACTTTGTAAAATGCAGAGATCGGATTCTTTTATACATTTTATGTACAGTCATCACACACATACACTAGCACTTCCCAAAGCAACATTGAAGAAGTTATTCTCTGCCTCATTGTTTAGCTGAGTATGTTGGAAAGCTCAGGAGATGAATCCTTATGTTCCAGTATGAAAGGTGGCTAGAGAATTGTGCAGTATGTCGTCAAAGGAGGGCTAGATGAGGTCATGGAAGCAAACTCACTCTTGTCAGCAGGCTACACTGTCATGTAAATTCTAATTTTCCATTATTTGAAAGATGTAGACCTAAATTTATTTCATCACTGTAGACAGGCCAATATACATGGTGCACAAAATGAGCTGACTTAAAGGATTCTCAAAGAAGAGTTCATTCACTAAATGGTTGCATAAAACACCAGATGCCCTGAACATTGTGGAAGTCAGCAGAACAGTGCAAACGGCATAACAATATATGATGAACCACTTGAATACATATTCAATCAGTGTGGTTATCTCTGTACAAAAGAATATTGATAGTATCTTTATAATTCATGATGCAGGTGTACAAGTCTGAGGAGGCAGAAAAGGATGTGTTTAGAGTTTACAGCTGAACATAACTAGGACAGTAATGAATTTTTTTTTGTCTCACGAGTGTTTCCATATTTCACAGCAAATAAATATAAATGCAACAATTGAGGGAATTTTAACATAGGATCTAAAAATAAAATCCAGCAAAAATGGTAGTTCGGTTCAAGTCTGCTGACATCCATATTTTGCTCCCATTCGAATGCATGCATATAGTTTCAGGAAAGAGTTCACTGTCAATTTCAGTGAAAGTAAAGTGACAAGATGCAGCATTTGGAATAAAATTAATGAGTTAGCAGTAAAACCGGGGACAAATGGGTATGATATGGTGGCAGTTACTGAGAATTAGTTTCAGGGAGACCAGGAGTGAGAGTTGACTGTCCAAGGATACTTACTATTTTGGAAGGATAGACAGAAAGGAAAAGAAGGTGGCATTGTTTTGTTGGTAAAGTGAGAGATTATTTTGACACCCAAAGACAAGAAGGCAAGGAAGAAATAAGTACAAATCATTCTGCTATAATGCACATTTCATTAACGCGATTGACAAATTGGGGACACTGTTTCTGAAGTGTATGAACTTTTAAAACGTGTGTTGGCTGTAACACAATTACATCACCAATACTTTAAGCACTGTTTCTCAGGCACGAGTTTTCTAAACGTGGGATTGCACAAGAATGGGACTATTGCATTATAGAAGAACTACCTGTAATAGAAAGGAAAGAAGAATATAATCTATAGGTCTCTGCATGGCATAAATCAGAAAATTCTGGGGGCTTGCAAGCAAGGTGTGACAATCAACATGGGTGCTTTTAATAGGTGTACAGTCTGGATTAATCAAATTGGCAAGGATACACTTGAGGGAGAGCTCACAGTGTATTAGAGATTTTTCTTTTGGAGCAATGTGTTGAGGAACAACCATGCAGTCAGTTATTTTGGATTTGTATTGTGTAATGAGATGGGATTCATTAATGCTCTCTTAGTAAAGTATCCTGTAGGGAAGAGTAAACACAGCATGCTGGAATTTCAAATTCAGTTTGGGATAAGAAATTTGAGTCCCATACTAGCGTTCTGGTGTTAAACAGTAACTGCAAAGGCATGAGGACGGATTTGACCCTAGTGGACTGAACAGAGAGACTAAAGTTGTGACAATTGATGAACAGTGGCAGACATTTCAGCAGATATTCAATTCCTCCTAACTAAGATATATTCCAGAGAGGATGAAAGATTGTCAGAGGCAGAAGACATAACCATGGCTAAGCAAAGAGGGTACAGACACTATAAATGTAAAAACCGAGGTATACCATATTACAAAGGTCAGTGGCAGGCTGGAGGATTGGGAAACTTTTAGAGACCGACAAAGAGTTCCTAAAAAAAATCATAAAAAGAGCAAAGATTAATTGTGAATGGAGACTAGTACAAAATATGAAAATTATTGCAAAAGCTTTTGTATGTATATAAAAAGAATGAGAGTAGCCGAAGCAAATCTTGGTCTCTTCAAGGACAAGACGGGGAGTTAATAATGGGGAATATTATTAATGGGAGAAGTGTCAGAGACATTAAATAAATATTTTGGCTCTGTTTTCACAGTGGAGGACACTGAAACCATTCCAATAGTAACAATTAAAGCAAAGATTATAAAAAAGGATAAACTTAAAAACATCACGATCACTAGGAAAAACTTTCTAAGCAAACTATTGGGATTAAAAGCAGGCAAGTGCCCAGGGCCCGAAAGCCTATATCATTGCATTTTAAAGGAAGAGGCAGCAGAGATAAAGGATACCCATTCATACAATATTCCAAAATTACATCAATTCTGTAAAGGTTCCAGTGGATTAGAAAAATGAAAGGAGAGAAGCAAAAATTAGAAAACTTAATTTAACGATAGTCATTGGGAAATCATTAGAATCCATTATTAAGGAAGCAGCAATGGGACATTTGGAAAATCAAAACTTAATCCACCAGAAACAACATGGTTTTATGAAGGGTAAATCCTGTTTGACTAATTCACTAGAGTTACTCAAAGATGTCACAAGCAAAGTGGATAGTGGGGGTCCTGTAGATGTAGAATATCTGGACTTGTAGAAAGCATTTGCTAAAGTTTTGCATAAAAAAGATTAATACACAAGGTAAGATCACATGAGTTAGGGTTAATTTTTAACTCAGATAGAGGACTGGCTATTCAAAGGAAGCAGAGAGTCAGGATAAATGGGTATTTACTGGTTGGCAGGATGTAACTAATGGGGAACCACAGTGTTCACTTCTCATACGCCAACTATTTACAGTATATTAATGACTTGGATATAGGGATAGAATACAGCATGCTATAGCCAAATTTGTAAGTTACACTAAAATAGTGAAAAAACAAATTGCAAAGAAGAAATAAGAAATTTACATAAAGATGTAAATAGAATATGTGAATAGGTAAAAATAGGCAGGTGAAGTTTAATGTGGAAAAGTGTGAGGTTATCTGATTTGGTCAGAAGAATAAAAAGGCAACTTCTTATCTAAATGGAGAGAAAACTCAAAATGTTCGGTGCAGATGGATCTGGGTGTCCTTGTGCATGAGTTGAAGAAAACCAGTGGAGCTTTGGCATTTGTTACTAAAGGAATGGAGTATAACAGCAGGGACATATTGTTGTGGTTGTTCAAGGCATTGGTGAGACTGATCTGGAGAACTACATGTAGTTTTGGCTCCGTTACTTGAGGAAGGATGCAATTGCATTGGAGACCATTCAGAGATGCTTCACGAGATTAATTCCAAAGATGAAAGGTTTGTCTTGTGAGCAGTTTAGGCCGATATTTGCTATGGTTTAGAAGGATGAGAGGAGACCTAATTGAAGTATTTAAGATACTAAGGTGAAGCGATAAAGTAGATACTGAGTGGATTTTGCATCTTGTGAAGCGATCTAGAATGAGAAGTCATATTTTTAGTCATAGGGTGACAGATTTAAGATAGAGGTGAGGATCAATGGGCCACAAATCTGGAATTCACTACCTCAGACTGCATTGGATGCCAGACTGAGTTCATTTAAGGAGGAATTAGATTTTTAATTAGAGATGGGTTAAAGGGTTCTGGGGAGCAGAAAGAAAGTGGGGTTGAGGCCGAGATAAGATATTTATTTTAAATGGTGGAGCAGGCTGAAGGGGCTAATTGTCTACTGCTACTATTTTATACATTCTAAGATGGTGACCTTTAAACACAACTTCACAGTGTTACCAACTTGCTTCTTGCTCTCAAAACAAAGCAACGATCTCTCTGTTTCTCTGGATCATTCTCACAATCCCTCATCAGCATATCCATGAAGGCATCACTAAAACAGAACAGAAATTTTGACCATTGGATTCTATTTTGGCACATCTTTCTCTTTGGCTCATAATTGATTCAACTTGGTTTGAGAATTCAGAAATCATATACTCTAGGTGGCGAGGTTGACAGGCCACTGACAGAAGTGCTGCACCCATTTTATCTTTCCCACATGCTTCTGAATACCATAATCCGAGTGCAGCACAAAATTAAAATCCAGACTGCTGAGTTTGTGATGTAACTATATGATCAAATGTTTTATTTTTATAAATGGAAACCAAATGCATAATGTTGGAAAGGTCATGGATGTATTAACATTAACTGCATATTTGGAATAACATCAATATTTAGAATTAAGATTTAGTGGCATTAATATTTAACAGCATAGAACATAGAACAGTACAGCACAGTACAGGCCCTTCAACCCTCGATGTTGTGCCAGCCTTTTATCCTACTCTAAGATCAGACTAACGTACGTAACCCTTCATTGTACTATCTTCCATGTATCTATCCAAGAGTCGCTTAAATGTCTCTATTGTATCTGACTCTACTACCACTGTTGGCAGTGCATTCCATGCAGGCACTACTCTCTGTGTAAAGAACCTACCTCTGACATCTCCCCTAAACCTTCCTCCAGTCACCTTAAAATTGTGCCCGCTCTTGATAGATATTTCTGCCATGGGAAAAAGTCCCTGGCTATCCACTCTATCTATGCCTCTCAACATCTTGTACACCTCTATCAAGCCACCTCTCATCCTTCTTCGCCCCAATGAGAAAAGCCCTGGCTCCCTCAACCTTTCTTCTTAAGACATGCCCTCCAGTCCAGGCAGCATCCTAGTAAATTTTCTCTGTACCCTCTCTAAAGCTTCCACATCTTACTGAGGCAACCAGAACTGAACACAATATTCCAAGTATGGTCTAACCAGGGCTTTATTGAGCTGCAGCATAACTTCGCAGCTCTTAAACTCAGTCTCCCAGCTAATGAAAGCCAATACACCATACGCCTTCTTAACAACCCTATCAACTTGGGTGACAACTTTGAGTAATTGATGGACATGGACCCAAGACCCCTCTGTTTCTCCGCACTGTTAAGGATCTTGCCTTTAACCCTGTATTCTGCATTCAAATTCAACCTTCCAATGTGAATGACTTCACATTTTCCAAGGTTAAACTCCATTTGCAACTTATCAGCCCAATTTCGCATCCTGTTAATGTCTCAGTGCAACCAACAATGGCCCTCCACATTATCCACAACTCCACCAAAGTTTGTGTCTTCAGCAAACTTAGTAACCCACCCTTCCACTTCCTCATCCAAGTTACATATAACAATCACAAAGAGCAGAGGTCCCAGAGTCGATCCTGGCAGAACACCACTGGTCACTGAGCTTCAGGCTGAATACATTCCATCTACCGCTACCTTTTGTCTTCTAAGGACAAGCCAATTCTGTATCCAGACAGATTTCCCTGTATCCCATGCCTCCTTACTTTCTGAATGAGCCTACCATGGGGAACTTTATCAAAAACCTTGCTAAAATCCTTGTACACCACATCCACTTCTCTACCTTCATGAACATGTTTTGTCACATCTTCAAAAAATTCAATAATGTTTATGAGGCATGACCTGTCCTTCACAAAGCTATGCTTACTATCTCTAATCAAACTAAGGTTTTCCAAGTAATCATAAATCCCGTCTCTCAGAATTCTCACCTATACATTGCCCACTACTGATTTAAGACTGACTGGTCTATAATTCCCAGGATTATCCCTAATCTCCTTCTTGAACAAAAAGAATAACATTTGCCACCCTCCAGTCATCTGGCACGACTCCATTGGACAGTGAGGATGCAAAGATCATCATCAAAGACACAGCCATCTCTTCCCTCGCTCCCTGTAGTAGCATAGGGTATATCCTGTCTGGCCCAGAGGACTTATCTTATTTTTAGCACATCCTCCTTCCTAACATCAACCTATTTTAGCATGTAAGTCTGTTTCATGCTGTCCTCAGAAATATAGATTAGATTAGATTAGACTTACAGTGTGGAAACAGGCCCTTCGGCCCAACAAGTCCACACCGACCCGCCGAAGTGCAACCCACCCATACCCCTACATCTACCCCCCACCTAACACTACGGGCAATCTAGCATGGCCAATTCACCTGACCCGCACATCTTTGGACTGTGGGAGGAAACCGGAGCACCCGGAGGAAACCCACGCAGACACGGGGAGAACGTGCAAACTCCACACAGTCAGTCGCCGGAGTCGGGAATTGAACCCGGGTCTACAGGCGCTGTGAGGCAGCAGTGCTAACCACTGTGCCACCGTGCCGCCCTAAGGTCCTTCTCAGTAAATGTCAAGGTCCTTCTCAGTAGTGAATACTGAAGGAAAGTATTCATTAAGGACCTCCCCTACCTCCTCCAACTCCAGGCGCAAGTTCCCTCCACCATCTCTGATCGGCCCTACCTTCACTCTGGTCATCTTTTTGTTCCTCACATAAGTGTAGAATGCCTTAGGATTTTCCTTAGTCATACCTGCTAAAGATTTTTCATGCCCCCTTCTAGCTCTCTTAAGCCCATTCTTCAGTTCCTTCCTGGCTACCTTGTAACTCCCTAAAGCCTTGCTTATTCTTGCTTCCTCAACCTTAAATAAGCCTCCTTCTTCATCTTGACTAGATGTTCCACAGCCCTTGTTACCCAAGGATCTTTCAACCTACCATTCATTCCTTGCCACAGTGGGACAATCCTGTCCAGCACAATCAGCAAGTGTTTCCTAAACAACCTCCACATTTCTGTTGTGCATTTTCCTTGGAATATATGCTCCCAATTTAGGTGCCCCTGTTCCTGCCTAATTGCATTGTAATTCCCCCTCCCCCAATTAAATACTTGGCAATACTGTCTGCTCCTATCTCTCTCCATGAGTATAGTAAAGGTCGTGGAGTTGTAATCACCTATCATCGAAATGTTCTCCCACTGAGTGATCTGACACCAGACCTGGTTTATTGCCAAGCACCAAGTCCAATTTGGCCTCCCCTTTAGTCAGCCTATCTACACATTGTGTCAGGAACCCTTCCTGCACACACCTGGTAAAACTGCTCCATCCAAACTATTTGGACTAAGTAGGTTTCAATCAATATTAAAGAAGTTAAAGTCACCCATGACAACAACCCTGTTACTTCTACACATTTCCAAAATCTGCCTCCAATCTGCTCCTCTGTGTCTCTGTTGCTATTGGGGAGCGTGTAGAAAACTCCCAATAAAGTGACTGTTCCTTTCCCGTTTCTGACTTCCACCCATACTAACTCTGTAGACAAACCCTCCTCGGCGATCTCCCTTTCTGCAGCTGTGATTCTATCCCTGATAAGCAATATCACTCTTCTACCTCTTTTACCTCCTCCCCCCCCTCCCCCCCCCCGCCCTCCTCCATTCCTTTTGAAACATCTAAACCCTGGTACACCCAACAGCCATTCCTGCCCCTGGATCCAACCAGACAGTTATGCCATACTAGAACTGATATTGTGCAATGAGAAAGGATTAATTACTGATGTCATAATGAAGGAGTCCCTAAATTGCAGCAACTATACAAGGATTGAAGAAAAGAGGAGTGGATCTAATATTGTTATTGTAAATTTAAATAAGGGTAATTATGAGGGCGTGAATTCAGAGCTAGCTAAAGTGAATTGACAAATTAAGCTAAAGGGTAATTCATTTAATGGTTTATTTCATAACGTATAGAATAGATACATTTCAAAGAATTAAAAAAGCCAAGCAACAGACCCACCAACTTTGGCTAACTAGAAATGTAAATGAGAGTATAAAATTTAAAGAATAAGCATATAATTATGCCTCGGTGGTTTGTTAGAAGGCTGGGCAAAATATAAAGAGCAACAAAGAATGACGAAAAAATTAATCATGTGGAGGTGCTGTTGTTGGACAGGAGTGGACAAAGTTAAAATTCACACAACACTAGGTTATAGTCCAACAGATTTATTTGGAAGTACTAGCTTTCAGAGTGCTGTTCCTTTGTCAGGTAACAAGTGAAGCAGGATCATTAGACACAGAATTTATAACAAAAGATCACAGTATCATGCAATTCTAACGATATATTGAGTAACCTAGATTGCTGTAAAGTCTTTCATCTTTTAGAATGAGTTTGGGATTTCAGTTCATTTATGTGTAAATCCCAGAAATTATTTTACATCACATTCTTAAGGTAACTTAAGGTTTTATAAAAAAAAGTGACATCTCAGCTCAGATTAATGAAAAAAAAATTAAGAGGGAAACATTAAGACTCAAGAGAAAGCTAGCCTAGAAGTATAAAAGCAGATGGATAAGAGTTTCTGTAAATACTAATGAAAAGCTAACAAAGTAAGCATTAATCCTATAGGAAGTGAGACGGGAGGATTAACAATGAAAAATAAGGAAATAGAAGATGAGTCAACAAATATTTTGTATCAGTCTTCATAATAGAGGATATAAGTGGCATCCCAGAAATAGCAATAAATCAGAACATGGATGGAGGGAGGAGCTCAGGGAAAATCACTATCACCAGAGAAGTGGTTCTGAGTAAATTGTTGGAGCTGCAGGCTGACAAATGTCTCAGTCCAGGCAAAAGTGAGGACTGCAGATGCTGGAAACCAGAATTTAGATCAGAGTGGTGCTGGAAAAGCACAGCAGGCCAGGCAGCATCCGAGGAGCAGGAAAATTGATGCTTCAGGCAAAAGCCCTTCATCAGGAATAGAGGCAGGAAGCCTCTAGGGTGGAGAGATAAATGGGAGGGATGGGGCTGGGGAGAAGGTAGCAAAGAGTACAGTAGGTGGATGGGACTGGGGATGGAGGTGATAGGTCAAAGAGGAGGGTGAGGGAAGGTTGCAAAGAGTACAATAGGTGAATAGGGGTGGGGATGGAGGTGATAGGTCAGAGGGGAGTGTGGAGTGGATAGGTGGGAAGGGAGATTGGCAGGTAGGACAGGTCATGAGGACAGTGCTGAGCTGGAAGGATGGAACTGAGGTAAGGTGGGGGAAAGGGAAATGAGGAAACTGGTGAAGTCCACATTGATGCCCTGGGGTTGAAGTGTTCCAAGGCAGAAGATGAGGCGTTCGAAGTGTCTCAGTCTTTGTCTAGTGCAATAGTTAATGCTTCAGTTTTAATTTTCCAAATCTCTCTTGATTTGATGGGTGATCACATTAAGTTGGAAGCTAATAAATGTAACTCCTTTATTTAAAAAGGAAGGGAAATAAAAAGTAGCAAATTACAGACCAGTTAGTGTAACATCTGTCATAGAAGAAAAGTGAAAAGCTGTTATTAAAGGAGTTATATCAGGGCACTTAAGCAAGTTCAAGGTAATCAGGCAGAGTCAATGCAGGTTTGTAAAAGGGAAAACATGTTTAATCAATCTATTGGAGTTCTATTGGCGAAGGTTATATGTGTTGTGGAAAAAGAACCAGTGGATTTACTGTGCTTAGCTTTCGAAAAGGCACTTGATAAAGTGCCACATTAAAGAAAGTAAAAGCTCCTGGTGTATGGGGCAGCATGTTGACATGGATAGATGTTTGGCTGGCTCATAGGGAGCAGATAGTTGATATAAATAGGACAATTGCAGGTAGACAAATATAATGACTGGTGTGCTACAGGAATCTGTGATGGGTCCTTAACTATTTACAATTTATATAAATGATTTGGATGAAGTAATGGAAGGTATGATTACCAAATTTGCTTTGACACAAAGGTAGGTCTGAAAGCAAGTTCTGAAGAGAACTTAAGAAGGCTCCAAGCAAATTTAATAGGTTAATTGTGGCGCAACGATGTGGAAAATAGTGTACAATGTATGAAAATCTTAAATTGTGCATTTTGGCATGAAGAATGAAAAAGCAGAATTTATCTAAAAAGTGAGAAATTGCAGAGATCTGAATTTTAGAGTGATCAAGCTGTCCTCATGCATGAATCACAAATGAATAATTTGCAGGTACGGCAACTAATTAGAAAATCTTATAGGATGTTGTAATTCATTGCAAGAAGTAGTAAACATGGAAGTAAAGAGGTTGTGCTTCAGTTATACAGGACATTGGTGAAATCCCATCTGGACTGTTGTGTACAGTAGTGGTCTCATTATTTAAGGAAAGATATAAATGCATTGTAAGCATTTCAGAGAAAGTTTACCAGACTAAAACTTGGAATAATTTGTTTGTTTTATATGGAAAGGTTGTACATAAGATTATGAAGGGTCTTCACAAGATACACATGGAAAGAAGTTTCATCTTATGTGAGAATCTGGAACTAGGTGTTACTGTTTAAAGATCAGGGCTTACCCGTTTAAAGCAGAGATTAGACGAAACTTCTCTCTCAAGTGGTTGTAAGCCTTTGAAAGTTTCTTCCTGAAAGCAAAATCCATGAAGATTTTTAAGGCAGAGGTAAATAGATCTTTGTTAAGAAAGGTGTTGAAAATTTAGGATGGGAAGGAATCCAAATTTGCGGTTACAGTCAGATCAGCCATGATCTTATTAAATTGAGGAGCAGACTTGAGGGCCCAATAGCTTACTTCTGCTCTTTGTTTGTATTTTCGTATGTACGGTAAGCTATATAAATTATATGAAAACAAACAATCAGACAGAACGCCCTGAATAGTGTACCAGGCAAGCTTAAGATTCAAACCCTTATGTGTTTCAAATGACTGATCTTAAATTTGTATGAATGTCATGATTCGCCTCAGTTGGGATGGAGAAAAGGAAATCACATCCAGCGAAATGCCTGAATGCCCAAAATGTTCTCCCAATAGATGTAGCACAGTGCAGGACACATTGAAGAGGAAAATACATCTTTGAACACAGAAAGCAACTATACACATTAACAAAAGATACACAGGTGTAAACATAATGGATGGATTTTTAATGATCAATAAGGTTTGCTTCTATCCATCAATTATTTGTGTTCTAATATGGGTCTTTTCTTTAAATCAGTGAGCACAGTATTAACTTTGAGTAAATGGCACAGTACTTTCACAGAGACAATAAGGTGAACTATAGTATGTAACTGATTAAAGTGACTAAAACGCATTTTCTCAGGTTGTATGAAATGCCCCAAGCTTAGGAAGTTGAAGACTCAACAATAGAGCATAGAACAGTACAGCACAGGAAGGGCTCCTCAGCCCACAATGCTGTGCCGACCATGATGCCAATTTAAACTAATTCCTCTGCCTGTCCTTGGTCCATATCCCTCTATTTCGTGCATATTCATATGCTTTTCTAAAATTCCCTTAAACACCCCTTGTGTATCTGCCTCTACTACTACCTAGGCAGTGTATTCCATACTCCTATCACTTCCTGTGTAAAAAATGTGTTCTTCATATCTCCTTTGAACTTTACCCTTCTCACCTTAAATGCATGCCCCCTGCTATTAGGCATTTCACCTCTGGGAAAAAGATTCTGACCATCAACCCTGCCTATGCATCTCATCATTTTATAGAGATCTATCAAATTTCCTCCCCAGCCTCCGCCGCTCCATAGAAAACAACCAGAGTTTTTCTAACCTAAATTTATAGCTCATAACCTGCTAATCCAGGCAACATCCTGGTAAACCTCTTCTCCACCCTTTCCACAGCCTCCACATCTTTCTGTTATGTGGTGACCAGAATTGAAAGCAGTACTTAAGTATGGCCTATCTAAAGTCTTAAAAAGCTGCAACATGGCAACCTTACTCTTGTACTCAATTCCCTAATCAACAAATTCAAGCATACCATACACCTTTACCACTCTATCTACTTGTGTGGCTACTTTCAGGGAGCTGTGGACTTAACCACAAGATCCTTTTGCACTGCCATAACTGTTCCTTAATTTTTTCTTAACATTTGATCTCCCAAAATGCAGTACCTAACACTTGCCTAGGTTTAACTCCATCTGCCATTTCTCCACCCATAGCTGCTACTGATCTTTTCCTGATGAAGGGCTTGTGCCCGAAACGTCGAATTTCCTGTTCCTTGCATGCTGCCTGATCTGCTGCGCTTTAACCAGCAACACATTTTCAGCACTGATCTTTATCCCCCTGTATCCATTGATAACCTTCTACATTATCCACAATTCTACCAATTTTTGTATCATCTGCAAACTTACTAACGCACCCATCTACATTTTCATCTAAGTCATTTATATATCACAAACAGGACAGGTCCCAATATGGATCCCTGTGGAACACTGCGAGTCAGGGACCTCCAGCCAGAAAAACACTTTTCCACCTCACATTTTGCCTTCGATGGGCAAGCCAATTCTGAATCCAACTGGCCAAGTCATATGGATCCCATGTACCTTAATCTTCTGGATGTGCCAACTATGAGGGACCTTGTCAAAACCTTCCTAAAATCCATATAGACAACATCCACTGCTCAACCCTCATAGATCACTTTCATCACCTCTTTGAAAATTTAAATCAAGTAAGACATGACCTGTCCTGCACAAGCAATACTAACTGTTCCTTATTAGGCGATGCTTTTCCAAATGCACATAAATCCTGTCCCTAAGAATTCTCTCCAATAGCTTCCCAACCATTGATTTGAGACCCACCAGTCTATGGTTTCCTAGATTATCCCTATTTCCTTCTTCAACAGAGGAACAATATTAGCTACTTGCCAGTCCTCCGACACCTCTCCAATGTCCAAGCAAGGATACAAAGATTGTAGTCAAGGTCCCAGCAATCTCCTCTCTTGCCTCTCCAAATAACCTGGAGTAGATACTGTAAGGCCCTGCTTCTTAATGATCAAATGATTCTTAATGGTAACAGATCATGCATCTTAATGCTAACAGTGACCATGAAAAAATGCCAATGAAGATAACTCAGCTGTGTTGACTATCTTTTTTTTCAGTTAAAAATTGCCAGCAATAACCACTTACCAAATAAAGAAAGAAAGATCAGGCTGCCAACACCTACAGAACTGCCCCATTATGAGACCTGCCTTTAAGAAAAAAAGATATAACAAATGAAAACCACAAGGGACAATAGTATTTAGGCAATAGAATACAGGAAAGCAATTAAAACTTTTTTTTCTCTGTTCGTGAAATTTCTAAGGCATGATGCTCTCAAAACATAAACACAACCCTTTCTAAACAACTGGCAGAGATGGGTTAAATTGATTGTTAAGCAAAATGTGTCCTTGTGGTTTCTCGAAGCTGCTGAGCACAAGCGCCAGCGCTGTAGTCATTGGTACAATTGGAGCAAACGTCAGAAGCGACTAATTAACCAATTTCCTGCCCAGAACAGCACAAAAAAAATTGAAACCTGTACTGAAACCAGGTGGAAATGTGGTGAGGACGATACCACTTCACAACAGGTGAGAACCTTGTGACAATGGAACAAAAGATTTTGCACAATTTAATGATTGTGTCTGGCTCAACATCCAAAATGAAAACTGAAGATAGATAACAAGACCAGTAGGAGTTTCTGCAAGCTTTCAGAAACGCAATAGAAACTAAAGCATAACTTAAATGACATGGAAAGCCACTAAAGGGGAAAGAAAGAAAGGCTTGCATTTATATCATGCAGCACAGTCACTGGATTGGAAACAAGGCAGTCAATTTACACATAGCAAGCTCATACAACAGCAAGTCAATACTGACTAGACAATCTGCTTACTCTTTGCCAAGACACCAATGCAAATTGCCTTGCTGTTTTTTAAAATAGTGCTATGGGATCTAAATCTGTATCAGAACTAAAGGACAGAATATTCCCAGCCCCAGAATGGTGTGGGCCAAGTCAATTTGGAAAATATAGTGAAACTGGCGAAATTAGATTCTCAACATTGAGATCTAAAAATCCGATTCTCAAACTAAGAGTAAAATCTTAGAGGAGTCTGAGTAACATCAGCTGTGGTGGAATTTGTGGCAGGTTCAGATGAGGAGTCAGATGAAGCTCATCTCACTCCATCTTTTTGACAAGCAGGAACATTTCTCACTAGGTAATGGAGACGCCAATTAAGGGGAATTGTTGCTTGTTAAATGCCTAGTAAATGGACCAGTTCTCTGAATTAATGTTTAGCTTTCTAGATTACCAAATGTGCCGTACAACTTTAGCAAATAGAATTAAGGAGAATCCAAGGAGTTTTTACAAATACATTAAGGACAAAAGGGTAACTAGGGAGAGAATAGGGCCCCTCAAAGATCAGCAAGGCGGCCTTTGTGGGGAGCTGCAGAAAATGGGGGAGACACTAAATGAATATTTTGCATCAGTATTTACTGTGGAAAAGGATATGGAAGATATAGACTGTAGAGAAATAGATGATGACATCTTGCAAAATGTCCATATTATAGAGGAGGAAGTACTGGATGTCTTGAAACGGATAGAGGTGGATAAATCCCGAGGACCTGATCAGATGTGGGAAGCTAGAGAAGTGATTGCTGGTCCTCTTGCTGAGATATTTGTATCATCGATAGTCACAGGTGAGGTGCTGGAAGATTGGAAGTTGGTTAATGTGGTGCCACTGTTTAAGAAGGGTGGTAAGGACAAGCCAGGGAACTATAGACAGTGAGTCTGATATCTGTGGTGGGCAAGTTATTGGAGGAAATTCTGATGGACAGAATGTACATGTGTTTGGAAGAACAAGGACTGGTTAGGGATAGTCAATATGGATTTGTGCGTGGGAAACCATGTCATACAAACTTGATTGATTTTTTTAAGGAAGTAACAAAGAGGATTGATGAGGGCAGAGTGGTAGATGAGATCTATATGGACTTTAGTAAGGCGTTCGACAAGGTTCCCCATGGGAGATTGATTAGCAAGGTTAGATATCAGGGAATACAGGGAGAACTAGCCATTTGGATATAAAACTGGCTCAAAGGTAGAAGACAGAGGATGGTGGTGGAGGGTTTTTTTCAGACTGGAGGCCTGTCACCAGTGGAGTGCCACAAGGATTGGCGCTGGGTCCTCTACTTTTTGTCATTTACATAAATGATTTGGATGTGAGCATAAGAGGTACAGTTAGTAAGTTTGCAGATGACACCAAAATTGGAGGTGTAGTGGACTGCGAAGGGGGTTACCTCAGATTATAACAGGATCTTGACCAATGGGCCAGTGGGCTGCGAAGTGGCAGATGGAGTTTAATTCAGATAAATGCAAGGTGCTGCATTTTGGGAAAGCAAATCTTAGCAGGACTTATACGCTTAATGGTAAGATCCTAGGGAGTGTATCTGAACAAAGAGACCTTGGAGTGCAGGTTCATAGCTCCTTGAAAGAGTGTCACAGGGAGATAGGATAGTGAAGGAGGCATTTGGTTTGCTTTCCTTTATTGATCAGAGTATTGAGTACAGGGGTTGGGAGGTCATGCTGTGACTGTACAGAACATTGGTAAGGCTACTGTTGGAATATTGCGTGCAATTCTGGTCTCCTTCCTATCAGAAAGATGTTGTGAAACTTGAAAAGGGTTCAGAAAAGACTTACAGGATGTTGCCAGGGTTGGAGGATTTGAGCTATGGGGGAGGTTGAACAGGCTGGAGCTGTTTTCCCTGGATTGTTAGAGGCTGAGGGGTGACCTTATAGCGGTTTACAAAATTATGAGGGGCATGGATAGGATAAATAGGCAAAGTCCTTTCCCTGAGGTCAGGGAGTGCAGAACTAGAGGGCATAGGTTTGGGGTGCAAGGGGAAAGATATAAAAGAGACCTAAGGGGCAACGTTTTCATACAGTGGGTGGTATGTGTATGGAATGAGCTGCCAGAGGAAGTGGTGGAGGCTGGTACAATTGAAACATTTAAGGGGCATTTGGATGGGTATATGAATAGGAAGGGTTTGGAGGAATATGGGCTGGGTGCTGGCAGGTGGGACTTGCTTGAGACCATGCTGTACATCTCTATGATTCTATGACTCTATAACTTAAACACTGAAAAAATTCAACATGGAAACCAGTACTTGTCAGAGTCAGCTCACCACTTGTTCCAAAGGATCTCCATGTCACCTATGATCAAACTATATCTTAGGACACGTCCACAGGCACCAAATACAGTACACCCCTCTTCCGCAGACTTTGGCACCCATCATTTCACAACCGCTCATAGCACCCCAAACCACTTTCAGGCCACTTAGGAAGCACTGTCTCACGTTGCAGGGCATACCAACAATCAGCATTAGATCACTGGAGGAGGGACACTTTGTACGTGCAGAAAGGAACTTTGTTCAGATACTGGGCCAGGCTGTATCTCAGGGCTCCCAATTCCTCTGCCTCCACTGTATCTGCTCCCAGGAGGACCAGTTCTACCACAGAACACACCAGATGGCCTTCTTCTTTAGAGATCGCAATTTCCCTTCTCACGTGGTTGAAGATGCCCTCCAACGCATCTCATCCACACCCCGTACCTCCACCCTCAAACCCCACCCCTCCAACCGTAACAAGGACAGAACCCCTCTGGTCCTCACTTTCCACCCTACCAACCTTTGCATTAACCATATCATCCTCCGACATTTCCACCACCTCCAAACGGACCACACCACCAGGGATATATTTCTGTCCCCACCCCTTTCCGCCTTCCACAAAGACCGTTCCCTCCATGACTATCTGGTCAGGTCCACATCCCCCAACAAACCACCCTCCCATCCTGGCACCCTCCCCTGCCACCACAGGAGTTGCAAAACCTGCACACACCTCCTTCCTCACCACCATCCAAGGCTTCAAAGGAGCCTTCCACATCCATCAAAGTTTTACCTGCACTTCCGCACGTCATTTATTGTATCCATTGCTCCCGATGCGGTCTCCTCTACACTGGGGAGACTGGACGCCTCCTTTCAGAGCGCTTCAGGGAACATCTCCGGGACACCCGCACCAATCAACCCCACCACCCTGTGGACCATTTCAACTCCCTCTCCCACTCTGCCAAGGACATGCAGGTCCTGGGCCTCCACCACTGCCGCTCCCTCACCACCTGACGCCTGGAGGAAGAACGCCTCATCTTCCGCCTTGGAACACCTCAACCCCAGGGCATCAATGTGGACTTCACCAGTTTCCCCATTTCCCCTTCCCCCACCTTACCTCTGTTCCAACCTTCCAGCTCAGCACTGTCCTCATGACCTGTCCTACCTGCCAATCTCCCTTCCCAACTATCCGCTCCAACCTCCCCGTGACCTATCACCTCCATTCTCACCCCCATTCACCTATTGTACTCTTTGCAAGGGCACAGTCCGCATCCAGAGTACAGGTGCTTGTCACAGTCAGACTCGTGCTATTCATAATCAAGGGATCTGTCTGACTGCAGTCCTAGTGTGGGCAACAATCAATCCTGTAACACCATCACATGGAGTCACAGTATCACTAATTGTCAGTAAGAAAGCTGCAAGTACAGCAATCTGGCATTTGGTCAGCCACATCTTGGGTCTGCGTGTCAAAGTCAGTCAGAAAAATGGGGTGTATACTGTACGTCAATTATTCAGGTGGGTCAAAGGGAAGACCTGCTTTTATTTCAATGACCCTGGTGGGCAGAGTTTGTTATTTGATTAGTTGGAGGTATTTGATAACTTGATGGCAGGTCTTTCCAAAACAAAGAGTGTGGTGTTTGGGCCAGGCAGCCTTAATTAAAGTCTCATCTGCTCCAGAGGTGTGTCAAAATATCTCTGAACAAATCAATTAACAAAGAGAGCTGAATGTTTGAGAAACTCATATTTGTGCTAAACTACAGATTTACAATAAAATCCTTATAAATCAATGAAACCGTTTTACTAACTAATTCAAAATACATATGTCGGTCTGTTAAACACCAAGGGCTTGCTCGCATAGTATTACAATAATTTGCTTAGTACGGTTTCCCTAATGATTATAATTTCCTTTAGTGCCTCTTTCCTATACATTTCCTGATTTACCGCTGTTTGTGGAATATTACTTTTACATTCTACAGTGAAGACTGATGCAAAATGCATGTTAACTTCATCTTTCAACTCCTTATTTTCCATTGTTACTTCCCCAAACCCACTCCTTAGAGGACCAACATTCATTTTGTTAACTTTACACATCTTTGCACAATTGTATGTTTTCTCTTCAAGTCTGATAGTATCTTTAATTTTCTTAGTAAACAATGGTCGATAGGTCCTTCTCTTGGAATTTTACTTTCTTGTTGGCATGTATTATTCTGTGTATGACTAAAATGTTGTGGGGTCGTGGGTTGTAAACCTACCATGGATGGTGAAATTCGAGGTTAATTTAAAAATTCTGGAGTTAAATATTGTCCAACGGCAACCATAAAACCACTGTAAATTGCCATAACAACCATTCTGGTTCAGTAATGTTCTTGAAGGAAGAGAATCTGCCTTCCTTGTCTGGCCGACAAGAGACTATAGGTGCAGAACAATATGGTTCACTCTTAACTACCCTTCATGAAATTAAGGATGGGCAATAAATGACACCCCATCCCATGAACAAATATAGAAAAAATTACCAGGACTAATATAGATTGCTGTCTGATCAACCTCAGAACATACTTTCCTAACAAATTATACTGAAACATTCTATGAAATCTGAAGAGACATTTGCCCATCTAATATTTGCAGGCCATAGGTTAAAATCCTGTAGGATTATCATTATAACTTTCTGATAGTCAATGGTAGGCCCCTGGGGAACGTTGCCGAACAAAGGGACCTTTGGGTGCAGGTTCATGATTTCTTGAAAGTGGAGTTGCAGGTAAATAGAGTAGTGGTGAAGAAGGCATTTGGTATGCTTGCCTTTATTAAGCTGTGTATTGAGTATAGGAGTTGGGAGGTCATGTTGTGCCTGTACAGGACATTGTTTAGGCCACCTTTGGAATACTGCTTTCAGTTCTGGTGTAGGAACGATGTTGTTAAACTTGAAAGGGTGCAGAAAATATTTCCAAGGATAGTACCAGGAATTGGAGGTTTGAGCTATAAGGAGAGGTTGAATAGGCGGAGGCTTTTTTTTCCTGGAGCAGGGTGACCTTATAGGGACTTATAAAATCATAAGGGGCATGGATAGGGTGAACAGCCAAGGTCTTTTTTCCAGGGTAGGGGAATCCAAACTAGAGGGCATAGGTTTAAGGTGAGAAGGGTAAGATTTTTTAAAACCCAAGGGGCAACTTTTTCACATAGAGGGTGATGCATGTATGTAATGAGCTGCCAGAGGAAGTGATGGAGGTGGACATGATTACAACATTTAAAAGGCATGTGGATGGATCCATGAATAGGAAGGGTTTAGAGGGATATGGGTCTAATGTTGGCAAATGGGACTAGGTCACTTTAGGATATCTAGTTGGGGTGGACAAGTTGAACTGAAGGGTTTGTTTCCATGCTGTACATCTCAATGATACTATTACTATGACATTATTTATCCTTTCACACTCAATCTTTCTGCATGGTTACTGTTAGGGGGGGGCCTGTTCACCACTCCAATAAATGACTTATTTTGCTTATCATTTGTCATTTTGAACCTAATTATGTCCACTTTCCTTAACTTCATTTATACCTTTATTATCCATCAATAATACCATTGTAATCTTACAATCATCCCTCCACCTATTCATAATGCTATAAGATTACATGAAATAGGAACAGGAGTAGACCGTATGACTCCTCAAGTCTGCTCCTCCATTGAATAGGATCATGGCTGATCCAAAATTTCTTATGTCCACTTTCCTGCATTTTCCCCTTAACCCTCTGTTCCCAACATGATCAAAAATCTATCTCAGTGTTAAATATACACAAATACTCTGTCACCATAATTCTCTGTGGCCAGGAGTTCCACAAACTCTCAACTCTCTGAGAAAAGAAATTCTTTCTCATTTCAAACTTAAATTGGAGTCTTTTTATTCTGAGATTATACCCTCTGGTCCTAGACTCACCCACAAGAGGAAACATTCTCACAACATTTATTTTGCCAAGCCTTTTATGAATCACATATGTTTCAATGAGATCACCTCTCATTCTTCAAAAATCCAGTAAGTAGAGACCTAACTTGTTTAGCCTTTGGTCATAAGACAATGCCTCCATACAAGAGATCATCCTCATGAAACTTTCCTGAACTACCTTCACTAAAATAATATTTTTATTTAAATAAAGGAACTAAAATTGCTGACAGTATTCCAGTTATGGTCTCACCAGCACCTTGTATAGTTGCGGTAAAACTTTCCTACTCCTACACTCTAACCCCATTGAAAGAAGGGCCAACATTGCATTAGCTTTCCTGATTACCTGCTGCACCTGTGCACTAGCTTTTTGTGTTTCATGCCTCCAGTACACACTGGTCCCTTTGTGTTGCAACTTTCTCAGTTTCTCTTTATTTAAAAATAGTCTATTATTTTGTTCTCCCTTCCAAAATGAACAAATTCACATTTGCCCTAGTGTACTCCTACTATGTAGGTAGTGGGGTTGCTACCTCTTTAAGAGAGCTGATCAGGTGAGCCGGAGGGGCTTGGGATCAGTCTAGAACCAATTATGGAGGTGTGAGTGTCATCAATAAAATGCTCCTGTTCAGATGTACCATTTGTCTAGCTGATGTATAATCCCTAGTTCCAAAGGAAGCACATGTGCAACAACTCCACTTAGCAGGTTTTTGCCCACTAACTTAGACTGTCAATATCTCTCTGTAGGCTGTTTGCATCCCTCTTGTAACCTGCCTTTCCACCTATTTTTGTGTTATTAGCAAACTTTGCTACAGTACATTCGCTTCCTTCCTCCAAATCATTAATATTATTGTAAACAGTTGTGGTTCCAATGAACCCAACTGATCACAGGTCACCAATCTGAAAAAGAGCTCCTTATCCCAGTTCCTCTTTCTTGGCCATGAACCAATTCTCTATCCATACATTCTACCTCCAATACCGTGGGCTCTTATGACTTAATCTTTGACAAGGTACCTTGTTAAACATCCTCTAGAAGTCTAAATACTTATCATCTACTGATTCCCCTCTATCTACTCTGGTTGAAACTTTGTCAAAAAGTTCTAATAAATTAGTCAGACACCATTTCTCTTCCATGAAGTCATGCTGACTCTTTTGGATTAGGTTGTGATTTCCCAAATGTGCTCCTATTGTTTCCTTAATAAGTGATTCTAATACTTTTCCAACAATAGATGTTAGGCTAATCTGTGCATAACTCCTGCTTTTTGCCTCCCTCTCTTTTTGTATAGGGGCATCACATTAGTCATTCTTCAATGCTCTGGTACTTCTCCAGATTCCAAGGACTTTTGGAAAATTACAATCAATACACCCACTGTATTTATAACTACCTCTTTTAGAATCATAGGATGCAAGCCATCAGGGCCAAGGGATAAAACTATCTTTAGCCCCATTAGTCTGTCTAATGCTACTTATTTAGTGATGCTGAAGGTATTTAATTCTCTTTTGTATTTTTTAATGTTTTAATGTTTGGAGTATCTTCAACTGCAAAGACTGATGCAAAATATCTACATAACTGCTTTGCCATTTCCTTGCCCCTCCAAAACCATCTCCTCACATTCATTTTCTGTGACCACTTTCTTTCTTTTTGTATATTTATATATTTAAATAAACACTTATTATTGGTTTTTGTATTCCTTGCTTGTTTGTCATCATCGTTTATTTCTGTCCCTTTATTATATTTTTAGTCCTCTTTTGCTGGATTCTGAATTTATCCCAGTTTTGGGGCTATCATTGACTTTTGCCTCTTTATATGCATTTTCTTTCAACTTAATACTCTCCTTAATTTCCTTGGTCAGCCATGGTTTGTTTATCCTTTGCTTAAAGTTTTTCCTCCTTCCTGGGATGTAGTTTTGCTGAGAGTCATGAATTACCTCCTTAAATGTCCACTGTTGCTTTCTTACTATCATTCTTCGGAGATAGTGAAGACTGTAGATGCTGAAAAGTCAGACTCAATAAAATGTGGAGCTGGAAACAGCACAGCAAGGTCAAGCAGCGTCAGAAGAGCAAGAGAGTCAACATTTTGGGTAGGATCCTTCATCAGGACTATCAATCCTGCCAAACTATCTGCCCAGTCCACTTTAGCTAACTCTAATTTCAATGTAATTTCCTTTATTATTGTTAAACACAGATGTTTCTGACCCAAGTTGCTCACATTGGAACTGAGTATTGAACTCTATCATGTTATGATCACTATTTCCTAGGGGATCATTTACTCTTAAGGCAATTTTTAAATTAAATCTGATCATTATCAGATCCAAGATAGTTTGCTTACTGGTTGACACAATTATATATTGTTCTAGGAAACTATCCCTAATGCACTGCATGAATTCCATGTTGTATCTACCCTTTCCAATTTGATTAACCAAGCAACATGAAGTATAAAGCCACCCATATTTATTGCTCTATTCCTTTTAAGTCATTCTATGGTTTGTTGATTTACAGCTTAGCTACTGTTTGAGGGTTAGTAAACCACTCCAACAAATGTTTTCTTTCTCGTGCTCTTTTTTACCTCTACCTAAATTGACGCTACGTCATCCGAGCCTAGCTCATCTCTCATAATTTCCTCATTTCAATCCCTCATTAACAGTGTTTGCCTGTCACCTTTTCCATCCCTCCTGTCTCTTCAAAAAGGAGAATATCCCTGAATATTAAGTTCTTAGTTTTGATCTCATTGTAACCATGATTCCGTAATGGCCAGGGGATCAAATTCATTTACCCCGATTTACACCATCGGTTCATTTACTTTATTATGAATGCTTCATGCATTAAAATACAAAGCCATTAATTTTGTTTGGTTAGATTCCCTACAGTGTGGAAACAGGCTTTCGGCCCCACCAGTCCACACTGACCCTCCAAAGAGTAACCCAACTGGACCCATTTCCCTCTGACTAATGCACCTAACACTACGGGCAATTTAGCATGGTCAGTTCACCTGACCTGCACATTTTTGGACTGTGGGAGGAATCTGGAGCACCCGAAGGAAATCCACGCAGAAATGGGGAGAACGTGCAAACTCCACACAGAGAGTCACCCAAGGCTGGAATTGAACCTGGAACTCTAGTATTGTGAGGCAGCAGTGCTAACTGCTGAGCTACATTCTGTTATCAAATTTCTCTACACTTCTATGGTTCCTTGGCACAATATGACATTCATACGTTCTGTCCCTTTCTTTTATTTTCTGGTAACAATCAGTCCCACACTAACTTGCAATCCTACCTTCTCCTTTAAGTTTGGTTTAATCATTTTCCATCAACTGAACCCTCATCCCATTATTTACTTTAAGCCCAATTTACAGCTTCAGTTACGTGATTTGCCAGAACTCTGATCCCAGCATCATTCAAGTGGAGCCCATCCCATCCTCCATCCCCAGTACCGGTGCCAATGTCCCATGGATTTGAACCCAATACTTCATACCAATCTTTCAGCCACAGATTTGCCTCTTGAATCTTGTTGACCTTGTGCCAATTAGCTCATTGCTCAAAGACAGTAATCCAGAGATTGTTATCTTTTTTTGTTCTGCTTTTGAATTTAGTCCATCGCTGTCTTCAGGAATCTCATTCCTAACCACAGAAAACTGTGTCTATTTCCCTGATTCTCGTATCCTCAATTACAACTGCAACTCTCTTTCGTTTCTTCTCTTCAATGGCTCCCTGTACTATGGTACTATGGTCGGTTTGTTCATTCTTCCTGCTGACCCTGCTCTTGCCCACACAGGGGGCAAGAATTTCAAGCCTGTTGGGCAAGCTCATGAGCTGAGGCTCCTTAAGCACTCCCTTCTAAATCCCTCTACCTGCCTCACTCATAGTCAGGCCCTCGCCTGCCTGGCCATTTCCTGTCTTTCCTAAATATCCTGTACCCTTCAACGTTCAGACTCAATTCTATTATCCTGCAGCTATGTCTTTATTATAGATAACAGATGGTACATATTCATTTCCATTTGAACTATTAGTCTGTTTTGTTCCAAACGTTAAAAATCACACAACACCAGGTCATACTCCAACAGGTTATTTGGAAGCACTAGTTTTTGGAGCACTGGTCCTTCATCAGGTGGTTGGGGATTATAAGATCATAAGACACAGAATTTATTGCAAAAGATTTCAATATCATACAGTGATATATTGAACAAATCTGGATTGTTAAGTCTTTCATCTTTTAGAATGTAGGTTTCGGTTCATTAATATGTAAATCCCAGAACTTTTTCAAGTCACCTTCTCGAGATAACTTAAGGTTTTATAACAAAAGGTGACATCTCAGCTCAGACAATGCATTAAAGGTGTGAGGTCAGAGTCTATCTATATCCCAGTCTTGAGTCTGACTGGTTCTATTTTCAAAGTGGAATTTCCAAAATATTACACGTATTGATTGCCTGCATTGACTGCCTGCACATTGTGCATTTTTTGAGCAAAAGGTAATTCTGCAAATACAAATTCACCCCATAGACATGTATGTGTGTGTGCGTGCATGAGAGAGAGAGAGAGAGAGAGAGAGAGAGTGAGTGAGTGAGTCTGAGCATATGAGTGTATGTGTGAGTGTAAGCACACGTGAGAGTGTGTGTTTGTGTGTTTCCTCCCAGTCAGGGAGCACTTCAGTGGTCAGGGACATTCGACCTCGGGTTTTCAGGTGACCGTCCTCCAAGGAGGACCTTGGGATAAGCAACAAAGCAAAGTCAAGTTCAGTACTAATGAGGATGGCATCAACTGGGATCTTGGGTTCATATTGCACTACAGGTAAAATATTCACACACACACAAGCACAAGCACACATACACACACACTCTTACATAACCACATACTCACACAGACCCTCTCTCATACATACGCTCTCTCTCAGACTAACAAACATAGATCCCCCACACTCACACCCACACACACATACCCTCTCACAGACTTAAACTCCATCACACCCATACACACTTTACCAAGCTTTCACACACGCACACACTCTCTCACATGCACTCACATTCGCACACACATACTCACTCACTCTCTGTCATGCACACATATACACATACAAGTCTATGGGGTGAATTTGTATTTGCAGAACTATATTTGCAGATACATTCTTTTTTGCGCAAAAAATGCACAATCTGCAGGCAATCAATACATGTAATATTTTGGAAATTCTACTTTGAAAATAGAACCAGTCTGACTCAAGACTGGGATACAAACAGACTCTAACCTCACACCTTTAATGCATTGTCTGAGCTGAGGTGTCACCTTTTGTTGTAAAATCTTAAGTTATCTCAAGACAGTGACTTAAAAGAAGTTCTGAGATTTACATATTAATGAACTGAAACCTGCGTTCTAAAAGATGAAAGACTTAACAATCTAGGTTTGTTCAATATATCATTATATGACACTGAAACCTTTTGTTATAAATTTTGTGTCTTATGATCTTATACTCCCCAACCACCTAATGAAGGAGCAGCGCTCCGAAAGCTAGTGCTTCCAAATAAATCTGTTAACCTGGTGTTGTGTGATTTTTAACCTTGTCCACCCTAGTCCAACATCGGCTCCTCCACATCATTGTTTCAAACGGTGCATGCATTCAGATACAGGGACTTCAGATTTTATTGTTATGTAACCTCTATGTCATTTAATCTTAAATAGATACTTCCAATCTCTTCCTGCCATAATCTATTTATCATTTCCCACATTAATATCTCTCTCTCTTGCCTTCTCACCATTCTTTGATTTACCAAATCTTCCCAAATTTGATCCTTTACCCGTTTAATTTGTTTAAAGCTTTCTCTACTTCTTTATATTTCACCGAATACAGGTAACAAGTGCGAGATAACTTTATGATGTTTCACGATTTCTCTTATTTTACTTCTGGTGGAATCTGAAATAAATAATACAGCAAATAACAAAGTGATTCTGAAATTTGCAACTTCCTGTTTGGAAACACAGATCGTCAAAGTTCCCTTTTTTTTGAAGAATAAAGTAACTTTTATCAAACTTTGGCAGACTTAAAAATTGCATGGTCTCATTAATTTAATAATCAAGCTTTTGTTTTGTTCAGCAAATGTTAATATGAAAAAGAACATTTTCCAAGTTCTAAATTCATTTGAACTTGGCAATCATTCCAATGTTTCGGTCCAGTTAAGGTATTGAGTTTGTTTGGAAGTTAAATCAGTTATATCACTATATTATTGACAAAAATGTCACAGTCCTTGTAGCTAGTCAATGTTCCAAACTGCCATTCTGCTTATCCCTAATATTTTATGTGACTTGCTGATAAATGACCTTCTAGGAGAAAGTGAGGACTGCAGATGCTGGAGATCAGAGCTGAAAAATGTGTTGCTGGAAAAGCGCAGCAGGTCAGGCAGCATCCAAGGAGCAGGCAAATCGACGTTTCAGGCATAAGCCCTTCTTCATGAATGAGGAAGGTGTGCCAAGCAGGCTAAGATAAAAGGTAGGGAGGAGGGACTTGGGGGAAGGTGTTGGGAATGCGATAGGTGGAAGGCGGTTAAGGTGAGGGTGATAGGCCAGAGAGGGGGTGGGGGCGGAGAGGTTGGGAAGAAGATTGCAGGTCAAGAAGGCGGTGCTGAGTCCGAGGGTTGGGACTGAGATAAGGTGGGGGGACAGGAAATGAGGAAGCTGGAGAAATCTGCATTCATCCCTTGTGGTTGGAGGGTTCCTAGGCGGAAGATGAGCACTCTTCCTCCAGGCGTCGTGTTACCATGGTCTGGCGATGGAGGAGACCAAGGACCTGCATGTCCTCGGTGGAATGGGAGGGGGAGTTAAAGCGTTCAGCCACGGAGTGGTTGGGTTGGTTGGTGCGGGTGTCCCAGAGGTGTTCTCTGAAACGTTCCACAAGTAGGCGGCCTGTCTCCCCAGTGTAGAGGAGGCCACATCGGGTGCAGCGGATGCAGTAAATGATGTGTGTGGAGGTGCAGGTGAATTTGTGACGGATGTGGAAGGATCCCTTGGGGCCTTGGAGAGAAGTGAGATGGGGAGGTGTGGGTGCAAGTTTTGCATTTCTTGCGGTTGCAGGGGAAGGTGCAGGGAGTGGAGGTTGGGTTGGTGGGGGGTGTGGACCTGACGAGGGAATCGTGGAGGGAGTGGTCTTTCTGGAACGCTGATAGGGGAGGGGAGGGAAATATATCCAAACAGACCCCACCACCAAGGATATATTTTCCTCCCCTCCCCTATCACACCCCCAACCAACCCAACTTCCACTCCCAGCACCTTCCCCTGCAACTGCAAGAAATGGTCTCCTCCATCGCCAGACCATGGCAACATGACACCTGGAGGAAGAGCTCCTCATCTTCTGCCTAGGAACCCTCCAACCACAATGGATGAAAGCAGAATTCTCCAGCTTCCTCATTTCCCCTCCCCCCACCTTATCTCAGTCCCGACCCTCGGACTCAGCACCGCCTTCTTGACCTGCGATTTTCTTTCTGACCTCTCCACCCCCACCCCCTCTCTGGCCTATCACCCTCACCTTAACCTCCTTCCACCTATCGCATTCCCAAGTCCCTCCTCCCTACCTTTTACCTTAGCCTGCTTGGCACACCTTTCTCATTCCTGAAGAAGGGCTTATGCCCGAAACGTCAATTCTTCTGCTCCTATAAATGACCTTCACCTGACTCATTTCTATATACACAGTGTATGACAGAATTTGTAGTTGTTGGTGAACAGTGCTTATCCAGAGACCTGTGACATACTTGTTGGTGGTCTTGACAGAAGTAAATAACTTCAAATATTGATTAATCTTACAACATGGATTCTTGGGAAAACAAGTAAACCTGCGTGCATGTAAATTGTATGTTTAAGTTAACTGTGCTTGTTTTGTTCATTTATTTTATGTACAATAAAGTTTCTTCTGTTAAGAAAATCTTGTGGCATAGTTCTATTGGTTAAAACAAGCCATTTGAATTTATTTTTAAATGTTAATAGTCCCTAACTGGATCATAACATCATCCAATTATATTCACTCCTCTAATAATTTCCAATGACTTGAAAATGTTTCTTTTTATAGTATCTTTCCACTTCTATTTTGAAAGTTGGCTATTAAATCAGCATTCAAAACCTTTTCAAAATATATATAACCGAGCAATTCACTACTGTAAAGAACTCATCTCCTTTCTGATTCTTCTAATCACTAACCCATGTGTATAAAGAAAAGATGCCGAATCTTTATTATATCTGAACCACTCATAATTTTGAACAGCTCTTTTAAATCTTTCCTGTCTCTCTACACAGTTGGAGTCATTCCTTCCAAATATAAATTCTGACATATCTCCTCTGCATCCTTTCTAAGCCGGAGACATTTTTATAAAGTGTGGTGCCGAACTTAGACACAATACTGCAGCTGAGGCTAGCCAGTGATCTGTAAAGGTTTAGAATCAAGAAGTTCGACAGTAAATCACATAGGCGGTTGAGAAATCAATGTACTTTCTGTTCTATTTCAAGTAGTGCCGTGATGTCACATACATCTGCGTGATCTGCTAGGCAAGGTTTTGGATTAATGCTTCGCTCAAAAAATGGCACTTCTAAAAGCATAGCATTTCCTCATACTGCATATAAGTCTTAGGCATGATAATGGGGGTGAATTTATATTATCCATTGTTTATTCAAATCTATGGCAAATACCACAAACCTTTAAATCAGAGACAAGTCATGGAGCACAATTTTATCTATAAACTGCATACACACAGGGATCGATCTGTTGATTTGCATTTGTATCTAGATGAAATTAACAAGTATGTTTAGATGTGTTGATTTTTAAAATTCATGAACTAGATTTTAAATGTCACAGAAAGGTTAGAGTGACCTTCAAGAGTGATACTTTTTATGACTACTATATGCATTGGTTAATGATTAAAATATAAACAATTATTAGTTGGTATGGTATTTTTAACCAAGGAAGAACGGTAAGCTATAATTCTTGGTTTAATTATGAAGTCTAAATATTGTAGAGTTTTACACATTTTTCCCTGACTGTCACTATTAATTGTTCATTTGATAGCATTGACAAATGTTGATGACAAAACAAAACACTGATATGTTTTCACCTCATATTCACAGAAATGTTATGGTGGCAGAAGGTGGCAATTTGATCTATCATGTCTACAATGGCTCTTCAAATGAACATTTTCACTGAGTGCCATTCTCCAACTTTTTCCTGATATCCATGTACATTGTTTGTATTCAAGTGATCTTCCAATACCCTCTTGAATTCCTCAATTATACCTCCCTCCACCAGTTATCGAGGCCCTGCATTTCAGACTTGAACTCTAGATTAGATTAGATTACCTACAGTGTGGAAATAGGCCCTTCGGCCCAACAAGTCCACACCGACCCTCCGAAGAGCAATCCACCCATTCCCCTACATTTACCCCTTCATCTAACACTATGGGCAATTTAGCATGGCCAATTCACCTAACCTGCACATTTTTGGACTGTGGGAGGAAATCGGAGCACCCGGAGGAAACCCACGCAGACACAGGGAGAATGTGTAAACTCCACACAGACAGTTGCCTGAAGCAGGAATCGAACCCAGGTCTCTGGCGCTGTGAGGCAGCAGTGCTAACCACTGTGCCACCCATAAAAGTCAGTTTAAAAACTACATTTTGATAGCCAGGAATTGAACTTGGATCGACTGCTTAGAAGGTAGTTATGCTCACCACTATACCACCATCCCCCTCTAATTGCATGAAAAAGGTTTTTCCTAACGTCGCATTTGATACCTTTACAACTGAGATTAAATCTGTGCCCTCTCAGGGTACATTATCCCAAATATTTAAAAAGAGTGGATATTTGTTAACTTCTATATTTTCTGTACTCATTGAAACCATTCTCCCCCATTAATTAACAAACATGCAAAACATTTTCCAGCAAATAATCCTAAATTTGAGAATTGCTGAAAAAAATACACATTTTGTCAAGCTATTCATCTTGCACTTATCAAGTCATTTCACAAGAATACCTATTTAAAGGGCAAACCAATATTTACACCTCGAGAGGAGAGTGCTGATTGTTTGGCAGATGGTCTTTGATTGGTAGAGGTGTGCGTGGGAAAATGCATCAATTAATAATGATTGACAGCTAACTTCCAGGCCTTGTTTAAATTTTAAATCAGTCAGATTGACTCAGATTGCCCTGGCTGCTTGCTTGGTTTAAAATTTAAATAAAGTTTGACAGTTAAGTGTCAATTATCAGTATAAATTTTGGTTTTTCCTTGAATTGGTATTTTTACAAGTTGTCCTGATGAGTACAAGATGAAAAGATTTTTGTGGTTTGTCCAAGTTACAAACAAAAGAACATACATAAGACCAGGCCTGTTGGGACTTATTCTTTATTGCTGTATATCTGCCAGAGGTGTCATGCACAGTGAAAGGAATGAAACATATCTTGTCTGTATTAATTATTTAATGAAAAAGTACCTTTTCTTTAGATTAAGTGGTTTTTATTTATGTTGATTTTAATTTGTTACAGTAAAAGTCTTAATATAACAACTCATATTTAAGTCAGTTGCAAATAAATTCATTTTAAGATTTCAATCTCCATAGGGATTATAACTCCCCTTGCTGAATTCACTATGTACTGTCTGTCTCTCTTTCCATATTGACTCTCATGATCCCTTTGACATTGATGCTTCCTGTGACATCACAATGATATAGTCATAAATCACAAGCAAATTGTCCTGAAACTTCCTTAAATCACTCATCATCCAAATCCCCCTTTTAAACCAACTTCTGTCTGTACCTGTTTCAGAAACAAAACTCTTCCCCAATTATTTCCATTGGCACTTTCAAAATCCTAATTGTCTAGGTTAGGGTTCTCCATTCATCACATTATTCATAGAACCATCAAGTTGCTCAACCAATCCCTCATCTTAACCTTTGATTCTTATGTCTATCTTTTGTTCCCCTGACCTTCACTCCCTAATGTCCACATGTTGTAGGCATGAGCATAACAGCTATTCAGCAGGTTTAGACAACTCCCACCCAGGAATTATACAGATTCATTTCAGTAATATTGTTGTTAACAACTTGAAAGGGTTCAGAAAAGATTTACAAGGATGTTGCCTGGGTTGGAGGATCTGAGCTACAGGGAGAGGCTGAACAGGCTGGGGCTGTTTTCCCTGGAGTGTCGGAGGCTGAGGGGTGACCTTATAGAAGTTTACAAAATTATGAGGGGCATGGATAGGATAAATAGGCAAAGTCTTTTCCCTGGGGTCGGGGAGTCCAGAACTAGAGGGCATATGTTTAGGGTGAGAGGGGAAAGATATAAAAGAGACTTAAGGGGCAACTTTTTCACGCAGAGGGTGGTACGTGTATGGAATGAGCTGCCAGAGGATGTGGTGGAGGCTGGTGCAATTGCAACATTTAAGAGGCATTTGGATGAGTATATGAATAGGAAGGGTTTGGAAGGATATGGGCTGGGTGCTGGCAGGTGGGACTAGATTGGGTTGGGATATCTGGTCGGCATGGACGGGTTGGACCAAAGGGTCTATTTTCATGCTGTACATCTGTATGACTCTATGACTCTAAGTAAAATTATGAACACATAATATTGCATAAAGTAAGTTTGTATTCCTTTGAATTTAGAACATTGAGGAATTGATCTAATTGAGGTATTTAAAATTAGTAAAGAATTGGATCAGGTAAAACGAAAAGTTCCTCTGGTGGGAGATTCCTGACATAGAAACATAGAAACTAGAAGCATAAGTAGGCCATTTGGCCCTTTGAGTCTGGTCTACCATTCAATTGGATCATGGTTGATCCTGTATCTCAAAGACATATTCCCACTTTCTGCCATACCCTTCATACCTTTAAAACTTTAAAAATTGTCAATCTCTTTCTTGAATATATTCAGTGACTCAGCTTCAACAACCTTCTATGGTGAGAATTTCAAGGGTTTGCTGCCATTTGAGTAAAGAAATGTTTCTTCATCTCATTGCTAAATGGTCAACCCCATATCTTGAGACTCTGTTCCCTGGTTCCAGCAAAAAATTGACCTAATCTTTGGTTATTATTCATTAACCTGCTCAGTGCCAGATGGGATAAAGGACTATAATCTCAAACTGAAAGGCAGGCTACTGAGGAGTGAAATGAAGGGAAATCGGAAACTCTCAAATCACCTCCATTCCATTATCTCCAAAGTCCACCAAGGAACTATCCTTGGACACCTCCACCACACCACCCATCCACTTTTCTTATCTATATGTTCTCCCTTGATGACATTATCTAAAAAGGATCAGCTTCCACACGTAGAATGACAAAGTACAACTTCATCTATCCAAAACTTTACGAAATCATGCAATGCTCATTTACTAATAGAGTGCTTGCCCATATCTGGAATGAGACAGTCTTGTGCAGCTAAACATCTTCGACCCTTACAGCAGTAATTCCAACACTCGCTGTTGTCTCAGGATGAACTAACCTATTTGTAATTTCAGGATACTGAACATCAAAAAGATGCTTACTTTCACTTTGATTATGTTAGACCTTAAGACCATAAAATATAGGAGCAGAGTTACACCATTCAACCCATCAAGACTACTCTGCCATTCTATCATTGCTGATATGTTTCTTAACCCCATTCTCTTGTTTTCTCCCCAAAACCTCAGTTTCCCTTATTAATAAAGAACGTATTTATCTCTGTCTCTGTCCAAGACTCAATGGCTTTGCCTCAACAGCCTTCTGTGTTAATGAGTTCCACTCTCTGGCTGCAAACATTCCTCATCTCAGTTCTAAAGGGTTGTCCCTTCACACTGAGGCTGCGCTATCAGGTCCTAGTTTTTCCTACAAGTGGAAACATCTTCTCCACATCCACTCTATCCAGACCTCTCAGTGGTCTAAAGTTCCAACCATATCCCCTTCATCTTCCTAAATTTCATCAAATGCAGACCTACAGTCCGCAATCACTCACCATATGACACTTACTTCATACCCAGGATCATTCATGACCTCCTCCAAGGCCAATACATCCTTCTTTAGATACAGTGCCCAATATGGTTTACAATATTCTAAATGCGGTCTGACCAGAGCCTTTTACAGCCTTTATTGCATTTGCTTTCCTGATTTATTTGCTTGCAGATTTATTTCAGCCCATCTATTGAAAGCTCCATTTACACTTTTGTAATTGCCACATTTGACATTCTAACCCTGTCCTTCTGTCCATCAGCATGTCCTCCAGGTGTGCTCAACTTGTCATTCCTCATACTAAATGGCCTACATTGGTTCCTGCTCACAAAATAACTGAAATTTAAAATTTATGTTCCTTCCATTGGTTAAATCGCTTCAAAGTCTCACTTCATCTTATCACCTTGTAAACTTTAGATAAAATTCTCTACTTTGTTTGCTGACAAATTCTGGTCTCTCATGCATCATCACAACAATACATATCAACAGCAATGCTACGTTGTGAAATTGTCTTACAAAATTCACTTGTCTCTCCATTTGCCTTTTCTGTTTGAAGGTTCTCCTAGGTTTCTTTCCCTTTGGCAATCTTTCGGTCAGTACATCTCCTTTCGGTCAGTACATCTCCTTTGGGTCAGTACATCTCCTTTCGGTCAGTACATCTCCTTTGGGTCAGTACATCTCCTTTCGGTCAGTACATCTCCTTTGGGTCAATGTCCAATTATACCTCTGTGGACATCCCTGGGATGGGTTTCTACATTAAAATATGCTAAACAAATGCAAGTTATTTCTGTAAAATCAAAAGAGTACATTATCTGATGGCAAGAACTTAAACATTAGTTATAATCTAACAATGTTCCACATGAGAGAAAACAGGAGCTGCTTTGATCTTGGTTATCAAGAGAAACGTTTCAGCTGTTATACCTAGGATGGGGCCTCGATTGTACAGAGGAGTTGCTATCTTGATTCCACAGATGTACAGTTTCAAGATTGCAGGGAGATGAAAACTGTTTTGCAGCAATAAAACTTGAGAATGTGAGCACCATCACCGAAACTTAAACTTCCCCTTTATGCATTTGTGGCTTAACTGCCTTGTTCCTTACACAAAAGGGTTTCAGAAGTAAAGTACAGTATGAAACATCAGTATTAAATTGTTGTTAATTATTACCTTTCTCTCATTTTAACCCCATTCTGATCTCTTTTGCTATCTGAATTATTACTGCCATTAACGTTAGGTATTTGTTTAACGTTCTTGATTTGCATTGCTCCAAAGGCAAAACACATCGCTTTATTTAGGTGAGCGTGAATTTTTTTAGAGGAACGTAGATTGCTCAAGATCCTACACATTGCTTGGCAACTCAGTCATTAACTGCAGCAAGAATGCAGATTCAAGTGCAGATACCATTTTAATGGTTCTCCTCTTGGATGTATGAATTTCTGTTTTCAAAATGAAGGCATATATTTTGACAATTTCCATTCTTACCATGAGTCCAATTGTGAAAGCCCTGACCACATCTTCACAAATTCTAGACTCAAATTCTCCTGTCCTGCATCTCTCATAAGTTGCAAGTCTTGTTGAATTCTGCCATCCATTCCCATCCTGTATTAAGCACTGCTCATTAGTCACTTTCACTGTCTGCCTCTGCCTCCAGGCACATTGAAATCGAAAGGTTAATCTCCACTTCCTTCTGCAACTTGTGGATTGGAGCGAGGGTCAGGTGGATCTCATTGACTGTGAGATCTTTGATTGGGGTTGTTAACCTGGGCCAATCAGGGAACCCTGAATGACAGATATAAACAGGAAATTAATAAAAAAAATAACCAAAAAAAAAGAACAGGAGTGTGTTGCCCTTTGATGTGAAGGGCACTGCTTGTCACTGGACACTCGGGTGTTTTCCTATTTTCCTGGTGGTGGGAATTAAATAAAGATTCATGCACCTTGTGTCTCTCACTGTGTCTCACACCTGCACACACACAACATAAAGAAGAAGAAAGAAAAGAAAAAAAATAAACAGGATATTAGATTAGCATTGCCCTTTGATGTGAAGGGCACTGTTTGTCACAGGCCACTTGGGTGTTTTCCTATTTTCCTGGTGGTGAAAATTAAATAAAGGTAGAAAGAAAAAAAAATAAACAGGAAAAAAAAACAGGAAATTAATTTAAAAAAATAACCAAAAAAAAAGAACAGGAGTGTGTTGCCCTTTGATGTGAAGGGCACTGCTTGTCACTGGACACTCGGGTGTTTTCCTATTTTCCTGGTGGTGGAAATTGAATAAAAAAAAGAAAAAAAAAATAAACAGGAAATTCACACACCATGGGTGCTGGGGATAAAAATAATAAGCACTACCGCAGTTAGGCGGTAGTGTGGGGATTAATAAAAAAAAGATAAAAAAAGAAAAAAAAAGAAAAAAAGGGAAAAAAAATAAACAAGAGGCTAAGATTTGTGCACCTTGTGTCTTTCATTGTATCTTACAGCTGCACACACACACACAACATGGGCAGAAAAAAAATAAAATAAACAGGAAATTCACAGGCCACTTAGGTGTTTTCCTATTTTTCCTGGTGGTGGAAATTGAATAAAGATTTGCACACTTTGTGTCTCTCACTGTGTCTCACACCTGCGCACACACTATGGGTGCTGGGGAAAAAAATAAGCACTGAAGAAGAAAAAAAAAGAAAAGAAAAAAGGAAAAAAAAACAGAAAGGTAAGGGCACTGCTCGTCACAGGCCACTTGGGTGTTTTCCCTATCACTTGGGCTGGACCAATGGCAGTGTATAGCTGTGCAAGAAGAAGAGGAAGACAGAAGAAGGAGGTGGAAGGAGGTGAGAGCTTGGAGTCCCGGGCCTAGTTTTGGAGCTGCATCCTGGGCCTCGCCCAGGTCAAGTCAGTGTTACAGCTGACCTAGGAAGAAGAAAAAAGAGATAAACAGGGAATTCACAGGCCACTCAGGTGTTTTCCTATTTTTCCTGGTGGTGGAAATTGAATAAAGATTTGTGCACTTTATGTCTCTCACTGTGTCTCACACCTGCGCACACACTATGGGTGCTGGGGAAAAAAATAAGCACTGAAGAAGAAAAAAAAAGAAAAGAAAAAAGGAAAAAAAAACAGAAAGGTAAGGGCACTGCTCGTCACAGGCCACTTGGGTGTTTTCCCTATCACTTGGGCTGGACCAATGGCAGTGTATAGCTGTGCAAGAAGAAGAGGAAGACAGAAGAAGGAGGTGGAAGGAGGTGAGAGCTTGGAGTCCCGGGCCTAGTTTTGGAGCTGCATCCTGGGCCTCGCCCAGGTCAAGTCAGTGTTACAGCTGACCTAGGAAGAAGAAAAAAGAGATAAACAGGGAATTCACAGGCCACTCAGGTGTTTTCCTATTTTTCCTGGTGGTGGAAATTGAATAAAGATTTGTGCACTTTGTGTCTCTCACTGTGTCTCACACCTGCACACACACACTATGGGTGCTGGGGTAAAAAATAAACACTACCGCAGTTAGGCGGTAGTGTGGGGGAAAAAAAATAAAAAAAGGGAAAAAAAATTTAAAAAATATAACAGGGGGAAGCATTGTCCTTTGATGTGAAGGGCAGTGCTTGTCACTGGCCACTCGGGTGTTTTCCCTGTTAGGAGTTGGACCAAGAAAAATAAATAAATAAATAAATAAACAGGAAATTCACAGGCCACTCGGGTGTTTTCCTATTTTCCTGGTGGTGGAAATTATATAAAAAGATTTGTGCACTTTGTCTCTCTCACTGCGTCTCACACCTGCACACACACACTATGGGTGCTGGGGAAAAAATAAGCACTACCGCAGTTAGGCGGTAGTGTGGGGTTATAAAAAAAAGAAAAAAAAGAAATAGGAGATAAAATAAACTGGAGTGGTTTTGATGTGAAGGGCACTGCTTGAAAAAAAAGACAAAAAAGAGAAAAAAATAAACAGGAAATTTTCAAGTCTAATGGAGCAGGAAGTCCAGTTCATCACTTCAAAGCAGCACAGAGAGTTTGCAGCATTACTACAGGAGCTTCTATCAGCTAAGATATCAATGTCCCAGTCACCTTCTCAAGTGAATACACATGATCCCATGATCACTTTGCATGAAAAGGTTGTCCCTTTAAAAAAGAAGAAATAAAAAATAAACAGGAAATTTCACACAGCATTGCCCTTTGATGTGAAGGCACTGCTTGTCACTGGCCACCCGGGTGTTTTCCTACCTTCCTGGTGGTGGAAATTGAATAAAGATTCATGCACTTTGTGTCTCTCACTGTCTCACACCTGCACACACACACCATGGGTGCTGGGGAAAAATAAAAAAATATATAAACATGAGTGAAAAAAACAGGAGATCAAATAAAAAGAGATGGGTTAGAAAAAAGGAGTATCTGAGGTTCTGTTCATAAAAAATAAAATAAACAGTAAATTCAGATAATCTCATCGTTCTAGGGACCGACTTTCAGCTGACTGGTCAGGGCCCATGTACTGTGTATATGTAAATAAAGGGTGACTCAGTGACAGGATGCTGGCCTGTGGCTATTATTTCACCCGCCTTACCTCTGAAACTTCATCAGCCTTACATGCTTCTGTTTCCAGTCTCACATAGATTTTAGTCAGCGCTCCCCTTTCAGGACAGTAATAAGATTTGTTAGCTTTTTTTGGCAAATCTCTTCTTAAAACCTATAACCCTACCACCCCATCTTCAAAGCCCTCTCAAAACCTACTTCTTTAGTCATAACTGGGTTTCAACTAAGTATCCTAGTATAGCTCAGTGCCTACTTTTGTCTGCAAATTAGTTTGGCATATTGATATTGTTTGTGTGAATCCAGCATGCAACATTCTTCAGTTATTGTCACATCATGTAGAATTACTGAGCAGTCAATAAGCAAAAAACAACTAATGTCCCTAGATTGCTCTCAGCTTTCTAAACAGATGTTTTACTTTCAATGTAGGCAGTATCCTTCACTTATTTATGTAGGACCAACCAGACATAAAGCCTGTTTTGAGTTCATTCTAAGATCTTGGCTGATGACTGAGTGAGAAGATCTTTCAACTTGACATTTCAGGTAACTGCAAATCTAGCTATGATATATTGACAATTTCTTTACAAATATTTTATATACATTTATATAATGACATATATCTGGAATAGGATGGATTTCAGATCAAGCCTCTGGGACATCACTCTGTAACTCCTACCATTGCAACACTGCCTTCATTCCAACAGCCTCTGCTTCCTTGTTTATACCCATTTACTAGTTCATAACCATGTATCTTCCCTATTGACTGTTTATAGATGACTCTTTTCAGCAATACTTTATACAAGATCTACCAGCTTGCATCATAATTTACCCCGTGATAAGCTTCAAACTATATCATCAACATCATTAAATTGTGTCTTTGTCACATCAGCCATGTCTACCCTGGCCTTAGCTCATTTGCTGCTTCACCATCGTTCATGCTTTTATTACCTCTTGACTATTCCAATGCACTCTTAGCAAGTCTCCCGATTTCTATTCCTGTAAACTTGAGGTTATCCAAACTCTAATGTTTATGTCTTATGTCAAACACCTTGAAATGTTTCTCTCGAGTAAAAGTGGTCCATTAATAAAAATCATTGTTGTTTCTATTGAGCAGTCAGGATGTTAATCTTAGAATTCCTACAATGTGGAAACAGGTCATTCAGCCCAACAAGACACACTAACTCTTCTCCGAAGACCATCCCAACCAGACTCACCACCCCCCCCCCCCCCCCCCATCCTATCTCTGTAACCCTGAATTTCCCACAGTTAATCTACCTAATCTACACATGCCTGTACACAATGGGCAATTTAGCATGTCAATCCACCTAATCTGCACATCTTCGGATCATGAGAGGAAACCGGATTGCACAGAGGAAACACACGCAGATCATAGGGAGAATGTGCACATTCAACACAGACAGTCGCCCGAAGTTGAAACTGAACCCACCTCCCTAGCGCTGTGTGGCAGCAGTGCTAACCACTGTGCATCGTGCCGCCCAATCTTATCCATTGAGCATTTTTTAACTATATGGGATCCAGCAAACACTGAAAAGCTGCTTGACCGTGGAACACAGTACAACTGAGCTGGATCCTGTCCTGATCTCACTCGCACATGCAGTTTCAAAAAGGATCACTCGAATATAAGCAGAAGTGGTTCCTGTCTAAGTTCCCCAGTTTCTAATCCAGCAACTCTTATATCTACCAGGATCCCCCAATTGAAAAATAACTAAATTTATTTCAGACTCAGAGTCCAATTTTTATTCTTTCTCTGAATGGCATCACAGAAGGAGGCCATTTGACCCATTGCGTCTACATGATCTGTGTAGCAGTGTATCATTTGAATCTTACCTTCTACCATAGAAAACAGTGGAACCAAGTCTGAACATTAAAAACAATTAATTTATTGATGAATATTCTGCAAACTGATGGAAAATTGCTATATGTGAATCTTAGCATAATACTTCTACATGCTTCTCATCAGAGATCAGTGAAATGAGTATGGAAATAAGTATAAAATTATTAAATATTATAGACATCAGAAGTGAGTACTGGCGATGTACTCCTACTTGGATCTCTGAGATTGATGTACTTTACCAGCGAGTGCAAAGTTACAGTTTTATTTCATATGTCGTTTTTAAAATAACTTGCAAGATGGTGGCACTCAATTCAAATTAAATACACAAAAACAAGAATGTCAGCCATCTTTCTATAATGGTTAAACAGCACTATATTTTGAACTCCTAAAAGTTCATGACAGTCAATGCTGAAATCAGTTTGTCCTCCTCAGTTTTCCAGTTAGCGTTCCCGACTGGGATCCATTACTTCAGTAGAAATGAATCAGTATGACTGATATAGATACAGTAGCATCAGTTGACAAGGCCAACTCGTACCCATATTGTATGGTCAACACAGTCAGGTTGAAAGCCGTTTAGATGACAGCACCTTTAGTATTTGTTGACAAATTGAAAAGTTACAGTTATTTCAAATTATACCAGCCTAATGGAAGTCAGGCTATCACACATTTATTGAGGTCAATGATCTTCTTCCTGGTTTGTTTTTTTAAGTATCTGACAGCTGTCCTCACTCCACATTCAAAAACTTCTTGTACTCCTCTGTTAGAAATTGCTGAGCACTCCAGGTAACCTCTTGCTCCAATATCTCTTGTCAGCCTCTTCCCATCAACAGGTGTGATGGTGCGAAAAGTGCCTGCGTCACGCTGGTCTATTTGTGTAGCAACGACCAATACTGGAACTTTTGGCAAAAAATTTCTGACTTCTGGCATCCACTTATTTTTAACATTCAAGTAAGACATAGGGTTTGCTACAGAGTAGCAAATTAGCACCACGTCAGCTTGTTGGTAAGAAAGTGGTCGAATTCCTTGAAATGAATCATTTCCTGATGTGTCCCAGAGTCCCAGGCTGATCTGTTTTCCATCCATAAACACATCTACTCCTGTATTGTCATAAACTGTGGGCTTGTACATATCTGGGAAAGTCTCTGATGTAAACCTCACCAGCAATGCTGTTTTCCCCACCTTTACATCACCCACAAGAACACATTTTATGGAGCTCATGATGCCTCCAAGTTGCTATGTAAAATAAATCACAAGTATCTTTGGCAGATCTTCTCAATCCCTCACAGCAGGAGCACAGATCCTTCCAAAAATGCTTTTTCTGTTTGATGGAGCAGTTCAGTACGAAAGGATGTTCAGAGAGTTCCACCAAAACGTTCCTTTACCTGCAAAACAAGAAAGGAGATATTTATCATTAAAAAATTCTGATAAAATGTCAAACCTAAAAAATTAACTAGTATTTTATTTCAGATGCTAGCTTAACACTACTTATTTCCACTTCAAAATTATTTTTACTTCAAAATTAACAATAGATTGATACAAACATTTGATTTTAAGAGTCTAGGTATTGTAGAAGGCAAGGGAAACTTACAATTTTTCCTGTTCTAGGAAAGAATACTTGGAGCAAAAGGCAGAGTAATGCGTTTTGATTTAAAACACAGAAGACAGTAACACAACTAGTGCAGATCTGGAATGAAGCGTTCCTGTGTTCTAGACGTCAAAAATGTTTAAGGCTGCTTTTAAAAAATTGTTACAATTTCACAGCACATTCTGGATCAACAAAACTTTCTTCAATGCTTTATACTGTCACTCTGGTAAGACATTTTCAGGAATCCATGAAAGTTAAAAGAAAAATCATACGTTAGTTTAACATACTTGAATTAGTCCTTGCTGCAGGTTTTGCTCTAATAATCGACTCAGCGTCGTCACTAACTTTCACCACAGTTTTGCTGATAGAATTGCATGTATCTAGTATTGTTCCGTTAATGATTCTTGTTTCTTCTCACTTCTATATATATATTACTCTTCCTTCCTGGTAACCTTGGGAACAAACATGACAACACAGCTCCCAGCAGTTCTTGACACATTCTAGTGACGTAGCCAATTTTAGGGAAATTTTAGTATTAACATACTTCTTTCTAAATTCAGATTATATTTCTCCATACAAATATTATCATTTTCTTAGAAAAGCTACATAATGAGCTGAATCTACTGCTGCCTTTTTCTTAGCCATGGATTGAATTTGGACTAATGCACATTATAATGGAAAGACTTTCTAACCGCAGGGTCCAGAGCTCTGGAAACACCTACTGAAAGGAATTCCTTTAGTTCGAGCACCTGGAAGGAAGGAAGGCATCGCAGAGGATATCAGGGATACAAAGTTGTATTTGAGATGATATATGCCCATTCTCATTTACCCCTATGTGCCAACTGACAGAGGCGAATTGTCCTTACTATGGTAAAATGGGGCTGTTTATTGATTAGATTAGATTAGATTACTTACAGTGTAGAAACAGGCCCTTCAGCCCAACAAGTCCACACCGACCCACCGAAACACACCCACCCAGACCCATTCCCCTACATTTACCCCTGCACATAACACTACGGGCAATTTAGCGTGGCCAATTCATCTAACCTGCACATTTTTTTTGGACTGTGGGAGGAAACCGGAGCACCCAGAGGAAACCCACGCAGACACAGGGAGAATGTGCAAACTCCACACAGTCAGTCGCTTGAGGCGGGACTTGAACCCAGGTCTCTGGCACTGTGAGGCAGCAGTGCTAACCACTGTGCCACTGTGCCGCTCTCTTTAAAAATGTACACCAGCAAATGTCCAGTGCCAACACTTAGATATGTGAATAGCTGTAATGCTGATTAAAAGCGCCTCTGACAGACATGTTTTCCTTGGTGCCACATGTAAAGGTCAAACTAGGATCAACAACCAGTGAGACCTGGCTGCACCTGCCAAGGCCCCCCAAATATTTCTGCTGGCCTGTGCACTCCAACTTGATGATAATCTTAGGTCATCAGAGGCAGATACAGAACTTCTGTCACGAGCTGACAGCCATATATACCTAACACTCAAGTCCGAATGGTCTGGAGGGTTTGCCACCAAGTAGTCAATTAACTCTGCATCTGCCTGTTGCTACAAAAGTACAAGAATTTCATGAAATGAAACATTTTCTGATCTGCCCCAGAGTCCCAGGTAACCTGAGTTCCACCCATAGACACATCTACTGTAGTATTGCCACAAACTGCGGGATTTGTACATACCTGAGAAAAGCAAAATATCTCATTGTAGGAAAATTCTTTCAAATATTTACGAGACATATGAAAAGGCACTATAGCAATACAAAACCTGTTTTGTAAAATATTGCCAGAGTTAATTTTGCCCGAGATCTTTTATGTGTAATAAATGAAAGAATAAATCAATAAATGGCCTCTCTGGGATGTGGGTTGGGTACAAGAGTAATTCAATCTTTCTGCAATTATATATTTAGAAAGACTACATCTAGAGAATGAATAGAATGGGCTTGGTGATCTTATTAAAATATAAGCTTCTGAAAGACCTTTACAGGCTGGGTGTCTAGGATTATTTTCCATAAAACTATAAGAAGTAGATCATTCAGCTCATTGAGGCTGCTCCTCCATTCAATAATGCCATCGCTGATCTGATTATCCCAAATTCCATTTTCCTGCCTTTTGCGATAAACTTTGAATCCCTTACTGATTTAAAGTCTGCTATCTTAGCCTTGAACATACTACAACATAGTTTCAATACCCCTCTGCAATAAATACTTCTAACAATTGATTCCTCTGAGTCACAATATTTTACTTCATCTCTGACCTGAAAGCATAATGCCTAACTGTGTAAACATGCCCTCTGGTCCTAGACTCTCTCACAAGGGAAAACATCTCTCCACATCTACCCTGTGCCTAAGGTCTCCTCTAATTCTTCTGAACTCCAATGAGTACAAGCCCAACCTACTCAACACCTCCATCCATACCCAGGAACAGTCTAGTGAACCTCTCAGGACTTCTTCCAATCCCAGTATATATTTCCTTAGGCAAAAATTTTACATGTTATTCCAGGTAAGGTATAACTCGTGCCTTGTACATTTTTAGCTAGACATCCCTATTTTTATAGTCCATACTTTGAACCAAATGCATTTGCCTACCCTGTTACTTGGATGCCAGCTTTTTGTGATTTATATGTAAGGATCTCAAATCCATCTGTACTGCAGTTTTCAGACATCTTTCCCCATTTAAATAATATTCAGTTCTTCTCTTATTCCTGCTAAAATGCAAAACATAATTTTCCCTGATCATATTTCATCAGCCAATGTTTTGGCCACTTGCTTTTCGAGGTGAAAGTGAGCATTGCAGGTGCAGGAGATCAGACTCAAGATTAGAGTGGTGTTGGAAAAGCACAGCAGGTCAGGCAGCATCCAAGGAGCAGAAAAATCAACGTTTCGGGCATAGGCCTTTCATCAGGAATAATCAGCCCTTCCTGATGGAAGGCTTTTGCCCGAAACGTCGATTTTCCTGCTCCTTGGATGCTGCTTGAGCTGCTGTGCTTTTCCAGCACCAGTGTAATTTTGACACTCGCTCCTCTGTCTATAACCCTCTGTAGACTCTGCGTTATCCTCAATTCTTGCCTTCCCATCTATCTTTATGTCATCAGCAACAATGGAGATAATACATTCAATTCTGTCATCCGAGTCGTTGATATACAGTACATTGTAAATACGTATGGCCCCAGCATCAATCCCTGTGTCATTTGACTAATTACAGACTGCATTCTGAAAATACTCCCATAGCGTAACGGTTTGTTTTAAATACTTAATCAATCTTCAATCTATGGTAATATACTGTTTCTAACACAATGGGATCTTGTCTTATTAAGTACCTTTATGTGCATTACCTTATCAAATAGCATATGAACATCCAAATATATTATAACTACTTTTTCTCCTTTATCTGTCCTGCATGTTACTTCCTCCAAGGACACTAATAAATTTGTCAGACATAATTCCCCCTTCATGAAATCATGCTGACTCTGTTTGACCGTATTAAGCATTTCTAAATACACTGTTCATGGATTCTTCATTAAACTCAAGCATTTTCCCAATGATAAATGTTAAACTATTATTTATAGTTGTATGTGTTTTTGTCTCCCTCTCTTTATGAATAAGAGCATTAACGTTAACAGTTTTCCAAACCACTGGGACCTTTTCTCCCAAATCTAAAGATTTCCGGAAGATTACTACCAGTTCATCAGCTAATTCTAAAAATAAAAAATGCTGTAATTCACAGTGAGTCAGATGGCATCAAAGCTCTCTGATGAAGAGTCATCTAGACTTAAAATTATATTTTGCTCTCTCTCTACAGATGTTGTCTGACCTGCTGTGATTTCTATTGTTTTTGTTTTCAGTACAGATTCAGCATCTGCAGTAATTTGCTCCTACAGCTACTTATGTTGTAGCTACTCCCATTAAAATCCTTGGATGCAACCTAACATGCTAGAGGACTCAAAAGAGCAAAGACCAGTACAGCACAGGAACAGGCCCTTCAGCCCACCAAGTCTACATCAACACATGGTACCTTCCTAAATTAAAAGCCTTTTGCCTTGACTCAGTGCATTTCCCTCTACTCCAAGCACTTACAACTCTGTGTGTAAAACATTTGCCTCTTAGATCTCTTGTAAACTTTCTCCCCTTTTATCTTAAACCTATGTCCCCTAATAATTGACATTTCTACCTTGGCAAAAAAGACTCCATCCATCCATACCTCTCATAATTTTGTGTCCATCAGATCGACCATCCTTCAACATTCAAGATTTGTCCAGTTTCTCCTTTTACTTAGTACTCTCCACATCAGACAACATCCTGGTACATCGTTTCTGTACCCTCTCCAACAGCCTCCACACTACCTTCTGGTAATGTGGTGACTAGATCCACACACAAATATGGCTTAACTAAAGTTCTGAACAGCTAAAACAAGATTTGCCAATGTTTATGCCCCAACCAATGAAGGCAAGTATGTCATATCCTTCTTGACATGGAGGTGCCGGTGTTGGACTGGGGTGTACAAAGTTAAAACAACATCAGGTTACAGTCCAACAGATTTTTTTTGGAAGCACCAGCTTTCGGAGCACTGCTCTTTCATCAGGTGGTTGTGCAGGTTATGTGAGCATGACCGTTCTGAGAGTATGATGTTAACCTCCACAACCACCTGATGAAGGAGCAGCGCTCCTGAAAGATAGTGGTTCCAAATAAATCCGTTCGACTACAATCTGGTGTTGTGTAATTTTTAACTGTGTATATCCCTTCTTGATCATCTTATCCACTTGTATTGCCACTTTCAGGGAACTATGGATCCGTCTGCCTAGATGCCTTGGCATTTTGATGCAACAAAGACTTTGGCCATTTACTATATATTTCCCTCCTGCATTAGATCTTCCAAAATGCTTCACCTCACATTTGTCCAAATTAACCTCTATCTGCCATTTCTCCACCCAAGTCTCCAGTCTATCTACATCCTTTTGTATCCTCTGGGAATCATCCTAACTGTCCATAGTTCCCCCAATCTTTGTGTTGTCTGCAAACTTACTAATCACACCACCTACATTCTCCTCCAAATCATTTATATATTTATTACAAACAACAGGGCCCCCAGCACTGATCCCACTGCTGGGATCACCACTGGTCACAGATCTCTGAAATAACTTCACAGAGGCCAGTATCCTGTCACCAAGTCACCCATCATTTTCAAGTGGAGAGTCCTTGACACTGATCCAGATCCCTCAGAGTCAGCTCTCAGAGTGAACAAGATTTTTGATACTCCTGTTCTTATCATATCTCTGCCAGGGCTCCCTGATTGGACTAGATTAACAGCCCCAACTAGGGAAATCATATTCTATGAGGTCCGCATGGCTACATCCCACCCCCTCTGAGTCCGAGGACATAGACCTGTTCTTTTTTTCTGTAGCTCCTACTAGGGCATTTTAGCACTGGGTCAGATTCCTCCAACCCTACCTCTGATATGGGCCTATGTGTTCAGGAATAGTCGGAAAGGTCATTGAGGAGCTAAGGTTTGCTCCTGCACCATTTGTGAGTTTGCAGTTTTCATACGGTCTACATGTTTGTTCAGGACCATCACACCCAGCCAAACTTTCTAAGTCACTAGACCTGACCTCACGTCAACCATGCCCCTCACTCGTGCATAGCCATTCCCGAGGTTCCTGCATTAAACTTAGTCCCTGAAGTAAACTTCTCTCTCACTTAGCAGAGTATTGTGCCTAGCATTGGTGTTCCTGATGCCAATTCAGACTCGGTACCAGGTTCAGGAAGATCAGATTTAACCTGGTGCAGAGTCTTCTCCACATTAGCCACTCTTCTTGAGCTATCCCTGTAGTTGCATGAGGGGGTGATTCTACAATCAATTAGGAACCTTGACAGTTTGTTATCTAGTGAAACTGTCGGCTGTTTCTTTAAACCAAAATTCAAAGCTTGGACTGCTCTTTCAGCCAGACCAATGGATGATGAATGGTATGCAGTTGTACTTATATATTGGCCAGCCTTCAACTTAAGGAAATATTCAAATTCCCTGCTGATAAATGATGGCCCAAACTGGACTGGGTTGATGATTCCTTTGCTTTCTGGCCTTCTAATTTCTGCCTGTACTTTTGCCCATAAGGCACCCAATGGCATTGGGTGGGCTTTGCAGAATCATGGAATTAATTCCTGGTCAATATGCAAGGCGGCCTTGGCTCCTTTTATAGTCCCTTCCTGAAAAACTTCTGGGTATTTAATTAGGACTTCACTCAAACAGCCATTTTTTAATGGAAAAATGTTGAGATCATCTAGATGAATCTCTCTCAACCATCAAGCTTGGGGTCAAGCCTTTTCCTACAATCAGTGGTAACTGAACCAGCTGCTTCTCATAAAAGACCAGAACTGAAATTGTACCCTTCATCTGTAAAGGTTCCCGGTATAGGTTCTCAGTATAGCCGAGATTCTGCACAAACTTAACTTGTTAAACACTGGTTCTGCAGTCACTGAAATGGCCAAGTTATTATTGACCTCCATGAGAACCAGATAACCATTTAACCAGATGTTTATTTTGATTAGTTCTGACTTGGATGTTGCTGGGCAATTTGACTGTTCCAAACCAGATGTAGGTGGACTTTCCAGATTGCATACTCTGCTGTATACCACTATATGAGTTCTCTTATTAAATTTAAGTCCAGGGACTCTTTTGTTGTCTGTGTCCGCATACTGGCAGCAACTACAATGACTTGCCAGCTGGGATTCTGAAGAAAATTTTAACCAGATGGCCGAGGCTTGGCTTTGTTTTCAGGTTATGCTGTGGGCTGATCAAAGTCCCTCTGATCAAGATATGATAGGATATGCAATTGCCTTCACTCAAGTGGTGTTCCCCAAGCTCATTTGGACTGGCAAGGGTATCCACTTCCATCGGAATACCCTGAAACTCTTGTGTTCCACATGCCACATTTTCCAATAATAAAGCCAGTTACAGTGCATGTTTGAAGTCCAGTTGGGCTTCAGTTAGTAGGCACATTTGCATGGTTACATCGTTAATCCCATATACCAAACGGTCTTTCAGTGTCTCATTAAGGATTAAAATTCACATGCCTCTGTTATTCATCTTAACCTAGTCAAGAATCCTGATATCGATTCCCTGAATTCTCAAATGGCCAAGTAAAGTCAATACCATCTCAGAATTGGAGGAAGCTTGGAGTGATAATATTTCTTAATTAAATCCATTAATTGTTGTTGTGGTTCTGTTCGCCGAGCTGGGATTTGTGTTGCAGACATTTCGTCCCCTGTCTAGGTGACATCCTCAGTGCTTGGGAGCCTCCTGTGAAGTGCTTCTGTGATGTTTCCTCCGGCATTTATAGTGGTTTGTCTCTGCCGCTTCCGGTTGTCATTACCAGCTGTCCGTTGCAGTGTTCGGTATATTGGGTCCAGGTCACGAAACGACATGACCAGCTATCCTTAGTAGCCACACACGCAGATCACAAGCAACATGAATTCAACTAGGACAACATACTATTATAGGACAAGCCAAACAGAAAACAGCCAGGGAATTCCTAGAGGCATGGCACTCATCCACAAATTCAATCAATAAGCACATCGACCTGGACCCAATATACCGACCACTGCAGCGGACAGCTGGAACTGACAACCGGAAGCAGCAGAGACAAACCACTATAAATGCCGGAGGAAACATCACAGAAGCGCTTCACAGGAGGCTACCAAGCACTGAGGGTGTCACCTAGACAGGGGACAAATGTCTGCAACACAAATTCCCAGCTCAGCGAACAGAACCACAACAACGAGCACCCGATCTACAAATCTTCTCCCAAACTTTGAAATCCATTAACTCTTGAAAGATTTTAGTATCCAGTGCCTCAGGGAAGGTTAGGTTGCCAATATCGGAAAAAACTGCAAGGTTACAAGAGAATTATTCGTTGATTTTCATCTTCCCGATGTCATTTCCCCAGAAAAAGTAATGTTTTTTTTCCACATACTGGACCCAGTCTACAACAGCAGGATCAAACAAGTGAAACTTCCAATATAATGGCATGACGCCTGAAATGCTTACCACAACTCAATGATGTTCCTGACGAAGGGCTTTTGCCAGAAACGTCGATTTTACTGTTCCTGGGATGCTGCCTGAACTACTGTGCTCTTCCAGCACCACTAATCCAGAATCTGGTTTCCAGCATCTGCAGTCATTGTTTTTACCTCAATGATGACTGTTGCAAACAAGTGTTTTAGGAGCATGCTTTTCTCTTGCCACCACTGAACTATCTTCACAGAGGCCGTTCTCCCATCACCAAGTCACTCCTTATTTACATGTGAAGAGTCTTTGACACTGATGCAGCTCCCTGTCATGGTGTCAGGATGTCTGACAGTCCTTAACTCTCAGGGTTTAGATCAGAGTGGTGCTGAAAAAGCACAGCAGGTCAGGCAGCATCCGAGGAACAGAAAAATTGATGTTTCAGACAAAAGCCCTAGCAGGTTAACAGACCCAATCAGGGAACTCATATTTAATGAGGTTCACCTGGCTGACCTTGTTACAATCGTTATAATCTCCAGTCAGACTCATTAACCTTTAGGCTCATTATTTTTCCAAGTTATAGTTATTATATTTATTTCCTTCCCCATTCTGCCCCTTGATTATTTAGTATTTTTGAAATATTATTCATGTCCTCTGCCGTTCATGGAAACAAAAGATGGTATCTATGTCCCTAACTGCATTGTCCCCTACCATGATTACATTCCTATTTTCTACCCCCACTTGAATGACTCCCTGTACCATGGTCAATTCGCTTATCCCCCCTCAAGTCCGAATTCTTTCCCACGCCGTTTGCAAGAACTTTGTAAATGTTGGGACAGAGACTTCTCAAGAGCTTTCTCTTGGGTCCCTATAATGCCTCACCTCCAATCACAGCCTCCTGATTCTGATCACTGACCAAATTTGAATTACCTAATATAGGGACATGTCCATCTCCTGAAGTAAAGTGTCCAAGTAAGTTTCACCCTCATGGATGAGGTGTAATGTCTCCAGTTCAGATTGAAGCTCCTCAAATCGAGTCCAAAGTTTTCTACAGATTTGTTCACTTCAGAGGCTTCCACCTGTTGCAGTTGCACCACATCACCCAACCTGCCATCTCTATCATATTTTATTTAGGTTATGAATTAAATGACTCAACTAAGGACTTGGTCTCAGGGCAAAAGGTTCGCCATTTAGTACTGAAAATAGGAGAATTTATTCACTCAGGAGAATTTTTGGGATCTTCTAGCTTAAAGGGCTGTAGCTCCTCAATTGTTAGTTGTGTTCAAGTTGATAGATTTTTGGAGTCTAAGAGAATCAAGGACTATGGGATTAGGCAGGAGTGAGGTTTTGTGATTGGAGATTATCCATTATATCATTGAGTAGCAGAACTGGCTTAGTGGGTTGAATAGGCTACACCTGCTTCTAATTCTTATGTACTTATGAAATACATAAAAGGTTTACAAAAGATAATGAGGTAAATGTCAAGCTCTCAAATAGCAAAACATTACAGGAATAGCACCATTAAAGTAAATTACTCAGTAATGTTCACTTCTGATTTGCATCTAGAAAAATCCATAGCAACCAGGGTCTCATACTTGGAGAATCAGCCTAATCTGCAGGTTATTCTCCAGTACAATCACCTATCCATTAATTACAATTAGATGATGACTCCAATCAACATGACTATTAGGAAACAGACTCTATTTACCTTCCAACAGTTGTCAGAAACGGAGATTAACAAGACATTTGAACCACTTGATTCAGACTTTTCACAGCAGAACCACAGTTGCAGTAAGAAATCTGGATAAGGCTGAAAGGAGGAGCAAGTTGCCCAAGCTTATCATCAGGGAAACACAATGTGCCAAATTGCATATAATCCGAATAGTTTATGCTATGGAAGGAAAGGATTCTTAGCACTAAGTTAACCTCGATTGGCTGAGGTGTTGCAATGGAGAAAACAACAATGTTGTTTCTAGGCTTCTCACGCTCACTGGAAATACAAAAATGTTGGAAGGTTTGTATATATTCCTTTTGTTTTTGGAGAATGTGTCCCTGTACATGAATGCATGTCACCTCTAGCAAGCTCAGGACAGTCACATTATGATCTCAAAAGATTATCTTAAACTGGTGACTACTGTAGCATACTCAGGACTGTTCAGCATGATCATGTTGATTGTATGTAAGCCAAACGTCGTCACTTTTGGACGTGGCAAGTGTAACTTGTCTCAAATAATCCTGGAAAGGCAAAGCATCTCAAAAATTTGAAAAGGTTGAGCAAGTAATTTCAAGCTATTATTATGCAGTGGTCATACAAATGGAAATTTCGACAAAAAGAGGATGCTGTCAACAGTTTAAAAAGGCACTTAGCTTCACACCCAATTGAGCAAATCATTTATCAATTTTGGTTCTGGTGTTATGCTAATTACATAGGCCATATGTCACTGCAATTAACTTATCAAAACAAAATGCAAGCTCCTGAAGTTGTTCCACATAAGCAGAATACAGATTATACTCAAATAGGATGTGCTTTTAAAATCCTAAGCAAAATGGCGACTCTTAGCTGTGATTTCATAGATTGGGCAATAGTTGCTAATGTAGCCAACAACTTAAGATAATCAGTCGAGTTTGCAACGTGGCTCATTTATATTAGCTAGAAGCACCACACATTCATGTGCAGTGACACATTCTCTGAAAACAAACAGAATATGTTCAAGCCTTGTCCCTTTTTAATGTAAAGTTACCAGGAAGCTTCTGGAGCCTATAGTTTACTCAGTAGTTTTTTCTATGGCAATACTTCAGCCAATAAAAGAGACTTGCCAACTAATCAGCATCCTTTTTTCCTGTAGTATAAGTTATTGTGATCATTTCAAGTTTGGTATTGTTGTGTTTGTCTTGTAGAGTACATGATGAAAAGCTTCATGAACATGTCTTTTTTTCTGCAATATTCAAAACTGGATAATTGGATGCATTCTTCCTCCAATCACAACATTCAACGATTTCAGAAAATACATAAGTGAATAGACATTTTAAAGAAAATGTTACTCTAGTCAGTCACTGCATTGTTGGAAGTGGTTGAGTTTTACTGTGGTTTTGCAGCTTGCTCAGGGAGCCGCCCAGGAGAGGTATTCAAGACTTGTCTAAGAGCCTCAATGTTTATAGAAAAGAATAAGTTATGTGTCCTTGAAATTTTCATGAATATCCTTTATTTCCCAGCTAGGAAATGAAGGCAGAAAGGCTGTGATACTCGGCTATAAAGAGTCAACCAAACACCCTTCCACCAAATGTTCTTATGACATATTTTGCAAGCACATTATCTTAATAAAGACGAAGTGTATACAACATTGGCAGTTCTAACTCGCCTACTTTGTGAGGTAAACTAGCACTGAATATGTATCCCACAACTGTGTTTTCTCATGTGAACATTGCCAGTATAAAAGAAAGTCAGTTATTCAAATTTAGTTGATGCAAATTCTGAGCATATATGAGCAGATGTAATTCCAGCTCCTTAATGAAGAAGTAATTTGGGCAATGTTATGTTTAATATAACAACAGTCATTACATTTCAAGTCATTCAATTTTATGAAGCAATTTGAAGAATTGCTGAGATATATTAAGTCATTGATTTTATTAAATTAAGTCTCTCTTTAAAAGGTTTTTAGTTTTCTTTTAAGGCAACTTGTAATTCTCTCTTACTTATTTTTACTTTTTTGTCTACAGTGCCACTTCATGACAAACATCCCAACGGCATTTTACAAAAGTATGCCCAATGTTCATTGTGTACACTGCAAACATTATGGTTAACACTGCAAGTATCTGCAACTCTCAGAACTAGAAGTCCACACTGCAAATGGGGTCGACATGCCGGTCACAATGCGTGAACTCTCAGAGCAGCAGTGTAACTACACCACTCAGAGAGAGCATTGCCTGCATAAAAGCAAAATTTTGGATGAACCCAGGTTTTTGGTGGGTGAGATATTTGTGATTGGTCAAGAGTTAGCAAAAGGGTGGATTAAGATTTCAGCAGCAGCTGAGTTGAGGCAGGGATGGAAACAAGATTGTCTCAGAGGTGAAATTAGGTAGTTGTTGATGCAGCAGATCTGAAAGCAGAAGTTCATCTCACTGTCCCTTTGGTTTGAAGGTAAAAATGTTCTGATTCTGCCTCATGCAGTGAGCGGGAAGAGAAATGGCATTATTGACTTGGGAGCAGAGTTTGTTGCATTTATATTTTTGATAAAATATTATTTAGTATCCAGCCAGGTTTAATGGATAATGGTAATATTGAAATATACAGAACAAAAATTTCCAGTGCTGAATTTTGTGATGCCAATCTGGATGGCAATATATGTGCTCCAGATGGGCTCATTTTTTCTGATTAAGAAGAAAATGCTGTAAGAATTTTTTTTCTCTGATTACTATTCAATGACTCCGGCAAAATAATGTGCTGGTATGGCCAGTGAGGTTAGAATTGTAAACATTTTGTTGCTCTCATTGCTCAACAGCATGCACACATTTAAAAGTAAATATCCGATCCCTTAATGTGAACCAATTTCCCTCAGTCTGTACTCCTGAGAATTTCTTTAAACCAGTCCCAGATTATTCAAGGAATGCTCCTGTGTCTTATTGGCCATGAGCGACACCTCAAGAAAAAAAATGGCTTTTTAATAGCTTCTGTAAAAATACAAAGCCTAGTCTAGCAATGTGTAATTATCAGATTAAATTGAACAATGGGAATCCTTCAAAGGAGAATCGACTTAGGTACAGAGTGGACACATTTTAATGAGGATAAATGAAAGAACATCCAAATCTATAGCTGACTGGTTTACAAAATATATAGAAGCTAAAATGAGACAGAAAATGGAGGCTTCTGATAATTGGAAGATTCATTATACAGTAGAAATACTGAGCTAAATATAGAAAATGCAGTGGTTTAGAACAAATTAATGTCAGGCAATGATAGAGCATAAAAATAGAGTAGCTGTAAAAATAAAAAGGGAACCATAAAAGAGCTTGCAAAGAAATGGTTCGGTTGATTAATGACCAAAAACAAGACCTCGATTTCTTGTAAAGACAGGCATCAAGACTGAGCTACAAAACATGAGATTTAGAAGCTGAAGTAGGCCATTTGGCCCTTCAAGCCTGCTCCACCATTTCAATAAGATCACAGCTGATCTATCAGTGTTCCAAATTACACACTTTTTAAAAATTCACAAATGATATGTAGGCACTATTACATGCCCATAGTTGGCCTTAAGAAGGTGGTGGTGAGCTGCTGTCTTGAACCACCACAGCGTATTTGATGTAGGTAAACCCACTCTGCCCTTAAGAGGAGAGTACTAGGATTTTAATGCAATTTCCATCTATCCCAGATAATATTTGATCCATTTCATTCCATCTACTTCTAATGAGAATCCACCTACTTCTACCTTTAAAAATATTCAATGACCCCACTGCTACTGCTTTCTGTAGGCAGAGATCAAATGTCACACAACCCTCAGAGAAAAAATCCCCTCATGCCTGTCTTAAGAGGTTGACCACTAGTGTCCCCCAGTTCATAAACATATTTCCATATCCATCTTTTCAAGACCATGAAGGATAGAATCATAGAGTAATACGGCATGGAAACAGATCCTTCAGTCCAATTCATCCATGCTGACCATCATGTATATTTGAATCGAATCATCTCTCGCTATTTCGAACTTTAGTGAAAACATGCCCAGCCTGTCCAACCTGTCTTCAGAAGACAATCTACTTATTCCAGAAAATGATCTAGTTAACTTCCTCTGTACTGCCTCCATAGCATTCACATCCTTCCTTAATTAAGGAAACCAAAATTGCCCGCAGTACTCAAGAGGTGCTCTCACCAAGGTCCAGTATAACTGAAGCATGGCGTCCTTATTTCAATAACAAGAATAGATAAATGCCAATGCTGGAAATCTGAAACAAAAACAAAAAGTCCTGGAGAAACTCAGTTTTGTGTCACTGGACTCAAAACATTAACTCTGTTTTTCTCTCTACAGACACAGACAGACCTAATGAGTTTCTCCAACACTTTCTGTCTTTGATCCTTATGTTAATGCTCGATTCCACATGTACTAAAGGCTAGCATCCATTAGCCTTTCAGATTATGTGCTGGACCTGGATACTAACATGTGATGATTCAATCACTGGAAAATCCATGCCCCTCTCCACCTCAGACTTGTGCCATCGTTCCCCATTTACTCTAAGTACTTTTTTTTTTATTCTCCCTTCTAAAGTGCTTCACATTTTTCCACATTATAGTATATCTGCCAGATTTTTGTATTCACTCAGCCTAACTATATTAATCTGTGTTGTTATATTCTCTTCACAACACACTTTCTTACCTATCTTTGAGTCATGTACAAATTCAGCTACTATTCCTTCAATTCCCATGTCCAAATCATTGATATAAGTTGTGAAATGTTGAGGACCCAGCACAGAATACTGATCACATCCTGCCATTATGAGTTGAAGACAGGTCTTTACTAAAAATTGAAAAATACAGCCAAGGTAGCAGGAAAGGAGGTGATAACAATGAACCTGGATAGTATAAAAATAAAGATTGGCAGGCTTCCAACTTAGCCCTGATGGGACACATGCTAGCTTCCGAGGACAGCAAAGCAGAAGTTGCAAAAGCTCAAGTCACAATCTTCTGAATTCCCCTAGAGGAAATGTGAACTGGAATAACAAAATCTGGACCAATTTCTATTTATTGTTCCATTACCATTTCCGTTCATCTTGTACCATCATTCCTTTTGTCATTTACTTCCTCCTGCCTTCTACCCCAACACTGACCTTCCATTTTGTTCCCCCTCCCCTTTGCTGATAACCCTGTCACAGTTCTAATTCTTTGCAATTCTGGTGAAAGGTCATTGACATGAAATGTTAACTTTGTTTCTCTCCCCACAAACACTTCACGACGTAATGAGTATTTGCAGAATTTTATGTTTTTACTCCTTAGAAAGGTATCAGTTCTGGGGACCTCAGTTACCCAAAGAGATTGGAGATCTTGGGTTTATCTTAGAAAAGTTAACTGGCAATTTAATAAAAGTGTTCAATGTCATGAAAACTATTTATAAAAGCACATAAGGAGAAACTGCCCCAAGAAACAGAAAGGTCAGTAACCAAAAGTTTTGATTTTTGTGATTGTCAAAAGAACCTGGTGTGACAGGAAATGTTTTTTTCCTACAGCAAGTTGTTTTGATCTGGAACTTGTGAACAGATAGGAGGGTGGAAGCAGATTCATTGATAACATTAAAACATAAGTTCTTGAAGGAAAAAGAAATTACTGTGGGGAATTTGGATAGTTCTAGCAGAGTGTGAAAAGATATGATGTGTTGAATGGCCTCTTTCTATACTGTTCTACAAATCAAAGAAGGCTCAAGTTTATAAGTCATAGAACATCACCCCATTTACTGCTGACCCGTATTAAGTTCATTCATTATCCCTACCCGTACAGTCAAGCTGCAAATTGGTCTGCTCATAACTTCAAAATGGCTTTATATTTATTCGTAACACAACTGACCCAAAATTGTTCAGCTTAGAAAATAAACTTGCGGCATCTGAAGACTATTTCACCGTCTGCAATGCAAAATACTAAGTTCTGAGTTGATAACCCTAACCACCAGTGACAAGTGCCAGAAATTTAGACATCATACATCCAAACTTCCCAAATGCACTTTCTGATTTGTAAAGTAACCCCAGAATAATAAAGGACCAGACACAAGTGGAGGACAGCTCAGAAATGGGAAACTTCTTGCATATGGATGTATAGATACACCGAGATGAAAGCGACTACTGGCTCCCCCCCTCCCCCCATTTTTGGTATAGTTCAGGATTGAGTTTTATAAATTTACAAATCAACATAATTTCATAGAGTTCTTGATTTGTTTTTGAGATTAGGAGTCCACTAAGTTGCCATAGTCCCAGACGGCTGCCCTCTCATCAGTGAGAGAGAGAGAGAGAGAGGGAACTGGTGGTGGAGGGTTACTGTGCCTCAGTAAAGGGGTGAGATTGAAAAGGTGGGAGCTTCATGGTAATCTTAGCAGATACAGGAATTGAAACCGCACTGTTGGCATACACTGCATCCCGAACCAGCCTTCCAGACCTTTAGAGGTAGTCTGCATATCATTGAAAATAGTCAAAAAATGTAATTACTTCATATAAAATGACTTATGGATTATAAAATCCAATTTTAAGTCAACCCATTTTATAACATGATCCTTGTTTGTGTTTGCAAAATGTGCACTTTAAAAACTGTACTCAGCGTATCAGTCAGATCCATACATTTTTCAGCTCATGATACTCACATTAGGAGTCAGCTTCAATTTTTAAGATCAGCGATACACATTTTGGATTATATTCATCTTATAAGGTAGCACATGGGATCAAGTAGGCAATGGGAGGCATGTAGCCAGGAAGATGCACAAGAATGTAAGACATACCGAGACACAGCAGAGTGTTTATGGTGACCGATGAACAGAAATATTTTCACATTTCAAAATGGCGACCACAGACATTAACACTGGTCGTTTGCATTTTATGCTCAGTGTATAAGTGGCTCCTGTGTTCAGGACGTTTCAAAGCTTCAAAGATCAACTTGTTTATCACGATCAATGTTAAATCTCAAAGTCAGACATTCAGTTTAGTGATACCTTTCTTTGAGCTGAAATTATCATTGTCAGCACATTCTACCAAAGAATTTTGTGTTGCAGCTGTACCAGGCTACTTGTCTAGGCGCAGAGCATAGATCATAGTCAGGCTGAGGCCTGTGCTTCACTCCAGAGGATAGCTCTCTACGTGCTTACAGTTCCACACCGAACCAAAAAACCTCAAGTAGGCTAATTACTTTTCTAAAAACATTAAAAACAACTGCTTTAGGTAAAAAGATATGCAGAAAGTTCAACAATGTAATTTCCAAGAAAATTCTAGAAATATTCAGAAAATCTGACAGTAGCTGTGGAAAGAAACCAAATTTAAAGCTTCAGGTCAATTCTTTTGTTTTGGAACCCAGGTTATTAATGTAAAACCTTATTGCATTTAAGAGTACCTGAATGTGCATCTGAAATGCCATCACCTACAAGAATTATAGACTACAAACTAGAAAGTGGGAATAAGCTGCCGTGCACTTTACAACTGATAGAGAATGGCTTATTTCTGTATCATGAATTCATCTGATTCCATCCAGTAAATATTGATTTAAAAATTGACATTATAATCAATCATTGACCAGAATTATAATCAAAATATAAATGTAATGTGCAAATCTTATTGTTATGAAGCCAAAGCCGGCCCTTTTAAGCATCATTCAACATTTCACAAAAACTGGCTGTAAAATACAAATAAATGTTAAAATGTTTATGTAAAAGATACTTGTTAAACCTCAGCTAGGGTATTGGTTGCCACATTATAGGAGAGATGTGATTATATTGGAGATAATGCAGAAACAATTTACAAGAATGGTTCTAAGAATGAGAATATTTTAGTTATGAGGAATGATTGAAGTTGGGACTGTTCTCACTGGAGAGAAGAAGGCTGAGAGGAGATTTGACAGAGGTTTTCAAGATCATTAGTAGGGTCATTGATAAAGTAGATAGGGAGACACTGTTCCCATTTGTAAAGAGAGCACAGATTTAAAGTGATTTGCGAAAAAAAACAACTAACATAAATACTCGGTTAAATTTATGGAATTGACTTTTACATAGATACTACTTTTGGCAGCTGATATTCATGTTCATCAAAATTCATACCATATCATTAGCAGAAGCCCAATTGAGCTGTAAACGAATAAAAAAACAAATTATGAAAACCCAGAGTAGAACACAAAAGCCAGCGGACTGGGAGACCGCGAGTGGAGCGGAACAACCAGCAGACTGGAAGGCTAGAGCAGGACGTGACGGCCGGCACACTGACTCATAAATGTTGATCTGTTATCTGTGAAGAACTTTTACACGAGATACCTGGAAAACTTGAGGTTATTTGGCCAAAAATAGGGGGTGGACCTTTACATGAGATCGACTATTACTCAAGTATATATGGTATTCCACATGAAGAGTAGTAAGGGTATGGATTGCACTGCCTGGAAATGCAGTGGAGGCAAGTTCAATTGAGAGATTCAAAAAGGCTTCATTGAACGACTGACTGTTTGGATAGAAGTGATGTGCAAGGGTATGGCGGGAAAGCAGGAGATTGGCATTAGGTCATGATGCTTGTTTGAAGAGTCAGTGCAAGTGCATTGGGTTGCATGGTCTCCTTCTGAGTTACAACACTTCTGTCATTCTAAGATTCTGTAGTATCATGAGACCGCAGAATCAGAAGGAAATTCCTAGGATATTCTTTTGCAATTCCTCAAAACAGCCCAGCAATCAAACCTCTCGTTTGTAAGGTCCTAAATTAGGAATGATAGAAAATAGAAGGATTTGTTTCCTCGTAAAGAATAATGAGCATAAAGAATGGAAATAGAAAAAAATATATTTCTTTGTGCTTTGGGGTGGCACGGTGGCTAAGTGGTTAGCACTGCTGCCTTACAGCACCAGGGACCCAGGTTTGATTCCAGCCTCAGGCGACTGTCTGTGTGGAGTTTGCAATTCTCCCCGTGTCTGTGCAGGCTTCCTCTGGGTGCTCCGGTTTCCTCCCACAATCCAAAAATGTGCAGGTCAGGTGAATTGGATGTGCTAAATTGCCCGTTATGTTAGGTGTATTAGTCAGAGGGAAATAGGTCTGGGTGGGTTACTTTTCGGAAGGTCATTGTGGACTTGTTGGGCCGAAGGGCCTGTTTTGACACTGTAGGGAATCTAATCCTTATGGTTCATTTAATGCCACTAGTCTATCTAAGATAACATCCCCCCCTAGCTGCGTTTATTAAATGTTTCCTACATCCAAATCCCCACAAAGGGTTCCTGATAATTTCTGTGAATTTGAAAGTGAAACATTGGAAAGAAAGGATACAGTATTTGTTTAAAAAAAATAAAATCTGTATCAACTCTTTTTAAATGTTAAGATCATTAGAAATAATAAGTGAGCATTTAGAAATGGATAGGTTAATCCAGGATAGCCAGCATAGTATAAGTCATGTTTCATGAGATAACTATTTAGCTTCATAAAAGGAATAATGTAGAAGTAGCACATTTTCAGGAAGCATTGCTAAGGATCTCAGAATAGGCTTGTGAGAAAAGTTCAAAGCATGATATAAAAGGAGTCATAGCTACGTGGACAAAAACAAGGTCACTGGTCCAGAAACAAAGTGATGAGGTAAACAAGTAAGGGGATTAGGTTCATACTGGATCTACTTTTGCCCCTGGTTTTAGCTGTGGGTTTGTAATATGAAGTGACGACAATAACATGGATTCAACTTCTACACATGCAAAGGTTAGCATGAAGGGCTGACCTTCTCAGCCGCTCCCATTGCCTGAAGTGTGGTGACCCTCGGGTTAAATCTACACCAGTTATTTCTTTCAAATGAAACAGCAGCCCTACAATTTGAAAAGACAATGGTGACTTTACTTTTTCATGTAGATTATTCAGATCTTGATGTAGGAAACACAGTTCAAAATTTATTGATAGAACAGAAATACTTGCCAATCAATGAGCAGAACTGTCAAATAGTTTGCAGAATGGGAAGATAAGTTGAAGATGTAATTTAATATGAATTATTGTGAAGAAAATGAAGAATGGAATGATACAGGCAGTGAATAGTGCAGATTAACATAGAGTCATAGAGATATAGAGCATGAAAACAGACCCTATGGTCTAACTCGTCCATATCGACCAGATATCTGAACCTAATCTAGTTGCCAAAACCTGGCCTATATCCTTCTAAACTCTTCGAATTCATATACCCATCCAGATGCCTTTTAAATATTTTAACTGTACCAGCCTCCATCACTTCTTCTGGCAGCTCATCCCATACAGGCAAGTTGCCCCTAAAGTCCCTTTTATATCGGTCCCCGCTCACCCTAAACCTATGCCCCCTAGTTCTGGATTCCCCGACCCCAGGGAAAAGACCTTGTCTATTTATCCTATCCATGCCCTTCATGATTTTATAAACCTCCAGAAGGTCACCCCTCAGCCTCTGACACTCCAAGGAAAACAGCCCCGGCCTATTCAGGCTCTCCCTATTGCTCAAGTCCTCCAATCCTGGCAACATCCTTGTAAATCTTTTCTGAACCCTTTCAAGTTTCACAACATCCTTTCAATAGGAAGGAGACCAGAATTGCATGCAATATTCCAACAGTGGCCTAACAAATGTCTCCCGATTCTTGGACCAATGCTTTGACCAACAAAAGAAAGGATACCAAACAACAAATAAAAGCAGTGCTTCAAATTTATGAACCCTTGTCTGTGTAAGTGCAAGTAGATAAAGCCATTGAAAGGACTATTAAAATTTTGAGTTAAAAGGGTACAGAGTACAAAAGTAAAGAAGTAATAATATATTGTACAAGTCATAAACTTGGCTGAGTTTGTTGCATCATATGCAATTTTGTGTGTTTAATAAATTATAGGGCATTAAAGCCTCAATGTATGTCGCTTTGAATTACCACAATGATTCCAAGAGTAGTACGTTACTCTTATGATTTACAATAGTGGAGAAGAGCATATTTAATAGATGTTTCTAACATCACAAAACTCCTTACCTCTGGTGAGTCAATGTAAAAGTAAGGAAAGAGATTAGGAGAATTGACTTTACCAGGGGTTGTTAAAGTGTGGGAAACATGCCCTTTCTGTCTTTTATCTCATTGTGTCTTCAATAAGGGACACACTAAGACAAAACAGTTTCAACAATTTTTACTCATTCTTTCACGAAATGTGGAAATTATTGGCAATGTTTGTTGTACATCCCAAACTGCCCTTGAACTGAGTGATTTTCATTTCAGCGGCAGACAAGAGTCAACCACATTACTGAAGATTTGGAATCTTAATCTGTCAGCCTGACCAGGTAGGCGGTCAGATTTCCTTCACCAAAGAATAATAGTGAAACAGATGGGTTTTGACTCAAAACTGATGATAACTCCATGGCTGCCATTTCAGAAACTAGCTTTCAATTTCAGTGTTTGTCAATTGAATTTAAAGTCCACCAGCACCAGGAAAATAGGGAAGGGTTAATGTAAGCAGAACGTGGTGCAGGTTAGACTATGTGCAGTAGAACGTTAAATTATCTTTTATCGAGTAGAAGATGAGAGACTGGCCAGATAACCATTGGAATAGTTGAGTCTGGAGGTTAATATAAACATAGATTAAGCTATAGAGTTTAATTTGACACCAAATTTAGCCTGATTAAACTGAAGTGGGTATACATTCCACTGTTAAACTCTTCTATTTAGCCCTCATTGTTGCTAAAAGAAAGTACTATATCTGTCACAAAAATGACATTATGTCAGCACACCAAATAAACGTGATTTGCAAACAAAAAAAAATCACATGATTCTTACACAAGTTGGGATAAAAATTCAGACTGCATGCTCATTAGCCTGTGAGTTGCCACCCATTACGTTTGGTGGGTATACCGCAGTTTGGTGAGTGCAAAATTAGTATTTTATCCTTCTTCAGCCACCATTACAATCTGTAGTGTACAATTGACAATATTACTTTAAATAATATAGTGACTATACAGTTATCTAAAATAATGGATATGGTTGTCATATAACTTTATATTTAATACATTTATTATAATTTACCCAACTTACAATTTCTGAACAAAACATCCACAAGATTGTTATCAGGTCCACATTGGAAATTATTGAAAGTTTACGCCTCATCAAATATTAGTTTGCTCAAGAATGAGCTCAAAATTTTAGGTTTCTTAGGATCAACACAATTTTGGCTGAACACTTATGCAAATAGTTGCTATACTTTAGATACGAAACCACTTAAGTTGCACTTATGTGTGAAATCAACATGAGGTTGTATTTCACAGCTTCAGTTTCACTATGGCTGAATGATGAAATATGACAGCTGCAGTCTGAAGAACCTAGTGAAACATGAACTAGAGATTTTACTAGAATGCCCAAGTGCTTCACAGAATTATGATCGGGGGGACAGAGTGGGGGAATGTTAATGTTGCTGGACTAGTATCCAGAGGCACTGACCAATTCTCTGGTAGCTGATGGAATATGAATTCAAGTAATAAACCTGCTGTTAAAAGAAAGTGTGCAAACATCCTTTAGGGAAGGAAATCCCTTGTTTGGTTGGTCTATAATTGATACCAAAGTCAGCGTAATGGAGATGACACTTAACCTCCCTCGGAAAGGCCAACTAGCCATTTAGTTCCTGGGTAACAAATGCTATATTTACCAATGAAGTAAACATCCCAGGAAAGAATAAAAAGAACTTGGACAAACGTTGACACTGCGTGTAAGAAGGAGATATTAGAATATGTCACCAAACGTTTGGTTGAAGGGGTCAAACATTTCAAGGATATTCCTAAAGCAGCAGAGAACTATGAAGAAATTGAATTATTTCAGTTGGCAACTCCAGTGTTTAGGGACTAGATATTTGAAAACACAGCTATTGAAGGTGAGAACACGTAACCTGTGCAGGTGGGTCTTCTGCCAGCCAGAATTATTGTAAAATCACAACTGACTCAAATGCGAAACAAAAATCTTTTCCATGTAGCATCAATTATCAATGAACATTCCTACAATCAAGTAAGTTCCAGGAGACTTTACAGCTAAGATAAAAACAGAAAGTACTGGAGAAACTCAGCAAGTCTGACAGCATCTGTCGAGAGAAAGATAGTATCAATGTTTCAAGTTCATTCTGACCCTTTTTCAGAACACGTAACTGAACTGGGAAATATCTTGCTAACAATCCGGGTCCTCTGGTTTCCTCCCACAATCCAAAGATGTGCAGGTTAGGTGAATTGGTCATGCTAAATTGTCCATAGTGTTGGGTGCACTAGTTAGAGGGAAATGGGTCTGGGTGGGTTACTCTTCGGAGGGTTGGTGTGGACTTGTTGGGCTGAGGGGCCTGTTTCCACATTGTAGGGAATCTAATCTAATCAAATCAAATTACTGAGATGAGTTTTTAATTCCATATTTATTCAGACTGGGAAATATCATCCTCTGACACCTTCTCACATCTCCTGAAAAAGAGTGTTCACATGTGAATTTGGGTGATGTCAACATCAAGGTATACCTAAGTGAAACTCAGCTAATGGGACATTTACTGTCCTCACTCATAAGTAATGATGCCAAGAGTTAAAAGCCCAGCAAATTTGAGAATTTGAATTCAGTTTAAATTTGGAAAGAAAAAGCTGTTAATTGGAAAATAATCAAAATCTATCATGCTATCATGACAACCCATCTGTTTTTGGAAGTTTGAAACAACTGAGTGACTTCAAAGGACAGTTAGCTATGTTAGTGTGGTTCCAGGGATCAGGTTAGGCAAGGATAGCAGCCTTTTATTTCTAAAAGGTATTAATTAATTAGATTTTTTATGTAATTCAACAGCTTTATCATCATTTTTACTTTTTGTTTCTAGGTTTTTAAAAGTGAATTCAAATTATCAAATTAACATGTTAAATTTAAGTTCTTGTTCACTGGAATGTTACACTGGGAATATAACCATAACATCACTTTACTACTTACATTATTATGTTAATACAGAATGATTGATTATTGTCATAAAAAGTAAACAAACTTAAAAGATTACCAAACAAACTTACTTACATATTAGTGACAAGTTACTGAAGAGCAGTCATGAAAGAAAACATAATTATTCTTCCTATATAAAATCCTTAACGGACCGCAGCTGCTGTAAATCAGAAACAAAAACAGAAATTGCTGGAAAAGCAGGTCTAGCAGCATCCAAGGAGAGAAATCAGAGTTAATGTTTCGTGGGTGGCTCACTTGACCAGAACCGTTAACAATAATTATTCTTCCACTTAGTACTAAATCAAAATTAAACTCTACCATTTCTGCTCATGCTCAGTTATTATAATGATCTACGGAACAGTTTTACACAGTCACTGAGATATATAGCATGGAAACAGACCCTTCGGTCAACTCGTCTATGCCAACCAGCTAACCTAAATTAATCTAGTCCCATTTGCCAGCATTTGGCCCATACCCCTCTCAACCCTTATTATTCATAAACCTATCCAGATGCCTAATAAATGTTGTTATTGTACCAGCTCCTACCACCTCAGGCAGCTTATTCCATACACGCAGCACCCTCTGCATGATAAAGTTGTCCCTCAGGTCCCTTTTAAATCTTTCCCCTCTCATCTTAAACCAATGCTCTCTAGTTTTAGACTCCTCTACCCAGAAAAAAGATCCTAGCTATTCACTCTATCCATGCCCCTCATGACCTCTATAAAGGTCACCCCTCAGACAGTCCAGGAAAAATAGCCCCAACTTATTCATGCCTATTGTCAAACACTCCAACCCCAGCAACATGCTTATAAATGTTTTCTGCACCCTTTCAAGTTTAACAACATTGTTTCTGTAGCAGGGAGAACAGAATTGGATGCAATATTCCAAAAGTGGCCTAACTAATGTCCTGTACAGCCACAACATGACATCCCAACTCCTGTTCTTAATGCACTGACCAATATTTTGGTGTTTATCTGGGGTCTTTCCACTTACGGATCTTGAAATGGCACAGACATGAATTACTCAGAAACCAAATATTCCAAAAGGTTACATGATAGCATTCTCCAGACATTTTGCCTGGAACAAGTTAACTTTGCCAAATGAACCCTATTCAGTGTGTTAACTGATCCCAACCACATCAACAGATAAGCATTTAGCTGAAACACCACTGGCGTAGTATGTGGATCTGTTTGTTTGGGGCAGAGAATTGGGGGTCAAAGGAAATGGAAAATGACCTAGGATGCCATCAGCCCATTACTAATTCTGAGATCCCTGCAGTGAAGTGCCACATTTGGTTTGGACGAGGACAATAGCATTCTCAGAGGATCACGTAGATAGCTAACACTCATTGTGTCCATTCACATAGAAAGAATAATTACTGACCAGAGGTGGTTGATGCTTATGGGAACTATCTTCTAGCATAAAACAAGTTTCCATAGAGGGATATAAGAAGAAAGAAAAATATCTGAAAATGCAGAACTGAAGAAAATTAACGTTTACTTCTTGTTTTTGAACTTAAAAGTAAATGATAGTGAATAAAACAGTAAAGGGGAAGGAGCAAGATAATTAAAATGACCCAATACATATAGTTAAGATATACAATGGAAAAGTGAGTTGAAGAAATAAAATAAACCAGGAGCATAGGTTTAAGCTTCGAGGTAGAAGGCTAAGAGGGTTTTAAGGAGATTCTTTTTCTCTCAGAGGGTGGTGGGAGTTTCGAACTCAGTGCCTGAAAAGCTGGTTAGTTTACGTACTTTTGCCATATTTAAACAATGTTTAGATTTTAACTTATGTTGCATAGCCTCCAAGGCGATGGGTCAAAAGCTGGAAAATAGGATTAGAGTAGTCAGAGATTTGGTTGACCGCCGACACGATAGAGCAAACAGCCTCTTGCTGTGCTTGTAGACATGTATGAGTCTGAGTAAAATTATATCATTTTGATATCATACTTACATTCTAAGGTCATGCATGAACAAAATGAAAATATTATCCTTACCAACAGTTATGAGGTCCCATTTATTATGGGTTTGAAGCACTTCCAGAAGGATCTCAGAATCAAGGTTTACAGAAAATGGAGGCCCTGGACAAGTTAGCTGTCTCACAGCTGTTTCCTTCAGTTATCATGGAGGAAACTCATTTCTTGACAAACATCAATGAGCCGGCAACATTTTTTTTCTTTTGTTCACCCTTAAATCTCAATCACTTGATACATTTTGGTCCTATAATTCTTTTGGCTGTATGGAACAAGTATTTATTTTAGATAGTACACTGCATAGCAATGAGTGCCACCCACGTTTTTGCCTGTGTGCAGCTCATGGAATTTTATACGTAACAAACCACCGCCACAGTACAATCATGTCTCTGACAAATGGGGGTAAACACATTAAATGTATTTTCTGCACCCAACTAATTTTCCTCGAAAAGTTTTTGAAGTTATTTTCTTTCTCATTGATGCCTTCCTATATAGCACTGGTTACTCTAAGTATCAAGTAATATAACAGATGTTTATTGCTGAAGTTTTAAAACTATGTACCAAAAAAATTTGTAATTTTTCTTTTCAATTACTGTTTTGCTTGTGCGACCTTGGTCTAAATAAATCTGGGTTTGGAATTCAATGCGAGTTCTCACTACATTCTCTAATAGGGTTTCCAACTTAATTAATTGTTTTAAAATCTCTTTAAATATTCCAGCTGCAAATTAAAACAATTGTGCATAGTTACATTTGCTTTATTGCTTCGCAATTCAATCTTCTCACTGAGAAGTTAATTGATTTCTTGTCAACCTGTCCAATGCGGTCTAATTTGCAGAACATCATCACCCCGATTGTGAAAGGCCTATTGCCCGAATGCTTCACTGCACAATTCACACCCAAGTGCCCATTTTCAAGCTTTCCTTCAAAGACTGAGCGCGCAGAAATCGAAAACGATATATTATTTGTAATCATATCTGAACTGCCAAATACATTTATTGCAGTATTTTAAGACCTAAGTATTCAAAGTTGATTGAAATCATTACGGCAACAATGCTGCCTCCTTCCCACACAGTATCTCTCTAAACACTGCATGAAATATTTTCTTCTCTGAAGGGTAAGTGGACTCTCTCCACAGATGCCGCCAGACCTGCTGAAATTCTCCAGCAATTTCTCTTCTTATTACCTAGTTAGATTACTTCAACAAAATAGCCAACACAGCAATAAATCCCAACACTTTTGCAAACAAAAATATCTGGGATGTTACCAAGTCCAGCCCGCACTTTCATTTACAATATCAGACCCGTGCTCACTCATATTGAAGGGGTTTTTTTTTAGGTCCTTTCTCCCTGTCGCCCATTATAATTATTTGGGTAGCTTTTGTGCATAGTACATTAGAAACATTTTGTCTTAGATGTACTTGGAGACTGCCACACATTGTAGCGACATCTTCCACTTACTACTGTACATTATTGCTGGTGGTCACATTGTTATCACATTTTTGCCACCTTTCCTAAGGAGCATTATAGTTCATAAGTACGTTAATTTCCTCACCACGGTTTAATTTGCTGCTAAATTCGGCAAAAAGATTCCTTTGGTTATTTTGCCTCCGCTGCTGATATTTTAATGTGTTTATTGATCACATTTTGATTTTTAAAAAGTGTGAAAACCTGTGCCCTTCCTGTGATTAAATGCAACGGAACTCAGAAATGGCCGCCTTTAAAGAACGAGGGGAGTCTATACTAAGGAATAAACCATTTTCAGAGCCAAGAGAAACTTCTTGATTTTGGATTTAAATTTCCCTTGAAATGTACATTGTGCGAATTAACAGCGAGGAGAGCGACAACGCTCTCTTTATACTGATTGAAACTCTCAGGCTCATTGTTCGTCAATTGAACAAACACTTCCTCGCATCTGAACCTAAACAAAAATAAAGTTCACTTTTTAACATTTTTGATTTTGAATTATTCGAGGAAGCTTTTCATTGAGATTTTCTTTATCTCTTTTTGATTGAGCGTTTTACTAAATGGGCTAAATGTTTCTGAGGGAACCAGTCAATATTTAAAAGCCGCGAATATGGACAGTTACAATGCCTCGGTTATTATTTTCTTTAAGAAAGCCCAGTGATTTTGTTTTAATGGGTTTCATGCGCCAACCTACCTCAGCCTTCGCCCCCCTTCCTCGGCTCCGTCGGATTGATACAAAACAGCGTCGCTTCCAAATCCCATAAACTGAATCCTCTCAAATCGCCACTAGCTGCTCGCAAATTCAGCTTGCCCTTTTGTTTACAGACACGAAGTATCCATCTGTTACACCGAACAGAATCTTCTTCAATTTGAGCAGTGGTTCTCAACGCTCACCAACACATCCTCAACAACACTGGGGTCAGGTCGTTTCAGAGACTGGAGCTGAGTTAGCTACAAACCTCCACCGAGGACATCCTGTACCACAGAAGTATCAAATCAAAAGAGCTGTAGGTTGTAGTTTCACCTAGTGTACCCGCTTGTGGTTGCTATGTCGCAGCAACCCTAAAGGACAACAAAACTGCAGAGGTAGTTGTGATCCTGATTCATAAAGCTGCAGAATCCCCCTAGAAGAATCATGTCTCACTGTTTTGACTTGGCCCCTTATGGAGCTCACTGATTTCTGCCCATTCACAGCATTGAAAATGTAATGGTGATCAGTACGCGTGCATCAAGCTTTCTGACTTTAAACCTTTTCCTCAACGTGTTTTTGCACTATTGAATGACACATGGAAGCACGGCACAGAGCTCATGTTGTGCAGTGGCAGTATCCCTACCTCTTGAACCTCTGGTTTGAAGTCCTAACTGCTACAGAAGTGTGAAATAACAGCTCTCAACAGGGTGATTAGATGCTACCTAAAATTATAGCACATAAACAAAGTAATTTGGCCCGACACGTCATATCAGTGTCTATGTCCCACACATAGTTCCATTCTATTTTATTAAAGCCTATTCATATAGGTTCCTTTCTCCCTGATTTGTTTATCTGGATTCCCTGTCAGTCAACGTTCTCCAATTGTTTTCCCATTGTGATCCCAGAGCTGTGACAGTATGGGTAGGGGAAAGGATTAGATCAGGGGAGAAAAAGGTCCCTGTTTAATTCTCTAAGTTTTTAAGTAAAATGCACCTACCTTTTCACTGGGCCACCTCATTATTAAAATAAGCTGCATTTGTCAACTGTAACCTGTTTGTCTGGCTATTGTGGGTCATCAGTATGTCTGATCAAGAGTATTTTAGCCTGTTGGAATGATATTTGCAACGATACTTGGTCTTTTTTAAAAAAGAAAATGTTTAATTAGCAAGTACGAACATTCAAGGCTATATCTCACAGAGTTTGGGAAGTCCTGCCTTAAACACATCTGTGTCGTTTGCCTTAGAATTCCCACAAGTGTGAAAGCAGGCCATTCAGCCCATACCAACCCCCCCCACCCCAAAGAACATCCCACCCTATCCCTATAAATCTACATTTCCCCTTAGCTAAATCATCTAACCTGTACACTATGGGCAAATTTACCACAGCCAATCTACCTAACATGTATATCTTTCGACTGTGGGAGGAAATTGGTGCACTCAGAGGAAACCCAGGCAGACATTGGGAGAATGTGCAAATTCCACACAGACAGTTGCCTGAGGGTGGAATTGGACCCAAGTCCCTGGTCCTGTGAGGTAGCATTGCTAATCACTGTACCTTAACTACTCCTGAAGGGTCCTCCATTTTAGGCTCTTTCCAGGAAATTTTGCATTCAATTTATTAGAAATATCCCATATTCACGACCAAAAAGATAAAGAACAGCAGATGCTGGAAATCTGAAACAAAAACAAAATTTGCTGAAGAAACTCAGCAGGTCTGGCAGCATCTGTGAAGAGAGAAACAGTGTTAATGTTTTGGGTCCAGTGACCCTTCTTCAGAAAAAAAAGGGCCTGAACTGTTCTGAGGAAGGTTCACCGGAGCCAAAATGTTGACTCTGCTTTCTCTCCACAGGTGCTGCCAGAGCTACTGAATTTCCCTGGCAATTTCTGTTTTGTTCCATATTTATGAGCCTTAGTTTTGGATTTCTCCACAAGTTGAAATTGTGAAAGGGTCTAACAGAAATAAATACTGAAAGGCTGTTTGTACTCGCTGCAGAATCTGGAGCTAGGTGGCATAGTCTGAGGATAAGGGTTTAACAATTTCCAACTGAAGAAAAGATGATGTTTCTTCATTCAGAGGATTAAGCTTTGAAATTCTCTACCTTTAAATATATACAATGTTGATATTGATGTTGGTGATCTTGGGAGTTAAGGGATAATGAATCAGATGGCAAAGTTAAGTTAACGCACAAGATCAACCATGAGAGTATTAGATGGCAGAGTGGGTTTCAAGGGTCATACAGTCTTCTGCTGTCCCCATTTCTTATAAACAACACTTCTATATTCACCATATCTATCATGTTCAAATCCTTAAAAGCTATGTCACCCCTTAGGCCTGTGTTTGCTTGAAACAAAATCTCCAATGTGTTCAGTCTTCAAGGCAGAATGCATTTGAGTGTGACATTGAGCAACAGCCAAACTATAAGACAAATTGTCCAATGGCTTGAGTCAAATTTTGAACAAAGGAATATGATTGTGGCTGTAGGAAGCCAAAAATTACAATCATGGTGAGGAAGTTAAAATGCCACAGAGGAGTCAGTTCCATGCTTTACTTCTCTTTCAGGACACATTGGGGACTCAAAGGTTAAACATTCCACTACCAAAGGACTTACAGCAGTATCAACTGAAAGCCTGCCCTCTTACAATACAGACAGAATGTCTCAGTAAGGGGAGGCTGACTGTATCTTAGAAATGGAGCCTAGTGGAGCCACACATGCGGATTCCCCTGTAGCCTCAGACAGAGGTATTTTCCCTTTCCAGACAAGACTGATAGCCTTGGCCACAACCCTGTTAAACTGCCTCCTGCTCCCATTGTCTTACTTCCCCTCCATATTAGCATAGGTATGTGAATCCCCATTTACAGCAGGCAAACCCTTCTGCCTTAATCTCTTCCCATCAACACATAATCATGAATAATACGATAATTCATTTCTGTAATCTATTCACATGTTATCACAGGACATCGACATTGGCCAGGCTTTGTAAATTCATAATTACCTACTTTAAACTATGTGATGACAGCCGCCTGTGTAACTGATAAACCTTTTGTTTAATTCCTATAAAATATACTGTCATTGGGCAGAGATTCATGAAGAAGTGTCACCAAAAGTAGACGCACGACTACTTTGGGGATATTTTGAATCTCTCGCCAGCTATCCAATAATAAAGCTACTGCTGTTGTACAGAAAACTTATGTCGTCTGGATTTGTGGAACAAAGCAGATATCAACATTTGGTGCTGTGACTTGGACCTTAACATAGGGAACGTCTCACAGGGCAGAATCAGTGGCATGAAAATCTGAATTGGGCACAACCGAGTGGTAAGGGCCCCGGAAGTGTTTTACTCCAGACTGCTCCGAGTCATAGAGATGTACAGCATGGAAACAGACCCTTTGGTCATACCTGTCCATGCCGACCAGATATCCCAACCCAATCTAGTCCCACCTGCCAGCACCTGATCTATATCCCTCCAAACCCTACCTATTCATATACACATCCAACTGCCTATTAAATGTCGCAATTGTACCAGCCTCCACCACTTCCTCTGGCAGCTCATTCCATATACGTACCACCCTCTGTGTGGAAAAAGTTGCCCCATAGATCTCTTTTATATCTTTCCCCCTCTCACCCTAAACCTATGCCCTCTAGTTAAGATTAGATTAGATTAGATTAGATTTACAGTGTGGAAACAGGCCCTTCGGCCCAACAAGTCCACACCGACCCGCCGAAGCGAAACCCACCCATACCCCTACATTTACCCCTTACCTAACACTACGGGCAATTTAGCATGGCCAATTCACCTGACCCGCACATCTTTGTGACTGTGGGAGGAAACCGGAGCACCCGGAGGAAACCCACGCTGACACGGGGAGAACGTGCAAACTCCACACAGTCAGTCGCCTGAGTCGGGAATTGAACCCGGGTCTTCAAGCGCTGTGAGGCAGCAGTGCTAACCACTGTGCCACCGTGCCGCCCGCAGTTCTGGACTCCCCGAACCCAGGGAAAATACTTTGTCTATTTACCTTATCCATGCCCCTCATAATTTTGTAAACCTCTATAAGGTCACCCCTCAGCCTCCGACACTCCAGGGAAAACAGCCCCAGCCTGTTCAGCCTCTCCCTATAACTCAAATCCTCCAACCCTGGCAACATCCTTGTAAATCCTTTTGAACCCTTTCAAGTCTCACAACATCTTTCCGATAGGAAGGAGACCAGAATTGCATGCAATATTCCAACAGTGGCCTAACCAATGTCCTGTACAGCTGCAATATGACCTCCCAGCTCCTGTACTCAATATTCTGACCAATAAAGGAAAGCATTCCAAACACCTTCTTCACTATCCTATCTACCTGCGACTCTACTTTCAAGGAGCTATGAACCTGCACTCCAAGGTCTCTTTGTTCAGCAACACTCCCGAAGACCTTACCATTAAGTGTATAAGTCCTGCTAAGATTTGCTTTCCCAAAATGCAGCACTTCGCATTTATGTGAATTAAACTCCATCTGCCACTTCTCATCCCATTGGGCCATCTGGTCATATCCTGTTGTAATCTGAGGTAACCCTTTTCGCAGTCCACTATACCTACAATTTTGGTGTCATCTGCAAACTTACCAACTGTACCTCTCGGGATTCCCTCCAACAACTTGCCCACCACCAACGTCAGGTTCACTGGTCTACAGTTCCCTGGCCTATCCTTATCACCTTTCTTAAATAGTGGCACCACGATAGCCAACCTCTCCATCATCCTGAGGTCACACACACACCACCCGGATCTGCTTGTAAGGTAGGAAAATTGTCCAAATGCTCTAAATTACTGCAGGTTGACATTGGCTACTCTATATTGTGCAAATTCTGGTTTGGGAGCTGCCTCTTTTGAATATGGCCGATGGAAATTGATTTATAGAGAAGAGAGCAGGCTCAGTAAATTTCTCATCCCGTTTTACAATGCGCCCGGTGGAAATTTGTTCATAGTAGATCTGAACATTAAAATGGGACAATCACTTGATGTGGTCAAGAAGGGGGCCTCATCAGGAAAAAGACATCCAAAAATTAAGTGCAGTTATGAACAAACGACTAAGGCACAAGATTTGGCCTCTGGAGGGTCTTGGGACGTGGGTGCCTGTGAGCAAGCAGTGAACTTGATCTGGAACAGAAACTGTGAGAAAAAGTGGAAATCCGAAGGAGAGGGCTGATAACAAATGGCAGGACACCTTACCAGCCAGTTGGAGAAATAATGCCTGCGACAGGGAGATAGAAGTATTAACAGCAGATGGGACTCCGAAGGGCTGGGAGGCGTTAAAGGCAGAATGTGAATGGGTGGATGGTGGCAAAAAAGGGAACAGGACAAACAGCGCAAAGAGGCTAAAGCTGGGGAAGATAAACTGGAGGGGTTAAAGTGGCACTACTGCCAGGAGTATGAAAGCACTTCTTGGGATCCTGAGCTCAGGTCTGGCATACCGACTCTGTTTGAGGAGGGAGGGAATGACACAGAGATAGAGGAGGAATGGGGATGCTATCCCTGTGTGCCGAGACCACCAGTTGAAACACCCCCCACCCTTCCCTACTGCCACACCCGAGTACGATAACCCTGTCATAGCCAACAGGGTTAAAACACGTGCTAGGAAATCCGTGGCACTCTGTGATCTCTGCACTGGAGGTTACCATGCCCACGTCACCCCCAGACCTATGTCACCCATCAGGCATCAGGCAGTTGCTGAATCCCAAAGCAGATGAGGAAGATGAGCCGCCCACCATCAGGGTTTATGTCCTGTGGAAACCCAAAAGATAATCATGATTATGAGTCAGGTGCCAGACCGTAAAGATAAGCCTGCCCGATGTGCTCAGTACATCCGGAGCACCATTCAAATGTACAATGCAACACCCCACAATCTGTTTGCCCTTTGCTGCTTGACTTTGTCACCGGAAGAAAGAACTAAATGGCAGTAACAGATAGGTGAGAGTGATGGAAACGGCCCAGTCCTCACCTACGAGAATTTAAATGACAGATTCAAAGACGACACTCAAGTGAATCAAATTGTCCAGTCATTAGAATGCGCCCTGCAACAGCCTGTTAACATTAACGAGGTCCTAGACTGCAGACCCATGGTGGGGGAGTCCAGGGGAGACCTCTGGGAGAGCGTTGTTGACAGCTATGGGGCCCTTGCTGGGGATCAAGTTTTTAACTCTGGGAAGGACTCAACATTATTTAAGTCAATGGTTCCACGATGTGTCTCCTCACGTCTTGCTGACATGATATCCACGAATAACATGGACTGGTCTGAAAACACCAGGTGAGAAGATGAGAAGAGCCCTTATGTATTACTGGGGAGGCCAGAATGACCTCAAACCACGCTCCAAATCTCACCCAATAACACAGTTTGTTCAGCTGCTCCCCCCAGTGCCGCGCACCCCCAGTCAGTACTAACAAATTCCCCTGGAATCGGGATATCCCCTGGGCACAAACTCTCCCCCAGATGCCGATCCAACGACACCGACCAAACCACCTCTCCCCACGGGGACCCTGGAGGGGCCACCAGGGGAGTTCACTGATGCACTCTGGATAAGAGGGGGACAGGGTTGACTCCCAGTGGGGCAGCCAGGCCAGTGTTTCAACTGTGGGAGGCCCGGTCACTGGAAGGCTGAATGCCCCCTTCCCCCAGGATCGGCCACTCGGACTCGATTCACCTCAAACAATCCATTCACCTGATTCCCAAACAGTAACCTCTGAGTTATCAGCACATTCCCTCAGCCGGAACCCAACATTATCCTCTGGATAGCTGGAATAGCAATCCTATTTCTGATAGATGTGGGGGCAATTAATTCCACCCTCAATTAGAAAATTGTGAGGGATAAGGGATTCTAGCCATCAGGTGAGACTGTGGCACTTGCTGGGTTTCAAGGGACTAGTGGTGTTTATCCTAAAGCTGTTCCGGTGAAAGCTGAGGTCTGCGGATGAGCCTGCTTGATTTCCTTTACAGTGACAGCTAAGATCAGATGGAACCCTGGCAGGCAGGGATCTGCTTTGTCCCCTAGGGATCGAGATCGCCTGTACGGATGAGGGCATTGCATCATAGGAATACACGGCCAGGCGCAATCTCCCCAGTTAGCGGTCCGCTAGTGGTGGGGGCTCAGCATTGAACAATCTGCCTTCATACCGCTGTTCCAACCCCGGACCCCACCATGAGACAGTTGCTATGACTCCACTGGATGCTCCACAGAACATAGCCGGTATTACACGCCGCTTGAGGGCATAGAATCCTCCGTTTTGATTATCGGTGAGGTTGAAGATAAGGAAGGCTCTGCTTATCTTTTTCAAATCCCATACTACCTGTGGCAGCAAACGGGGTTGGTAGCCCCACACATCACCCGAAACGTCAGCCCACGGTTAAACCTAAAGATGTGGGCCACCTTGCCTACACCCTGACATGACACAACTCACTTCTGACACCAGGGGACCATGGCAACACTTCACAGATGGCTGTTGAAAATACTGGAAATTCCCACAACAGAAGGTTGGCATCCTGACCTGCCACGCACCCTCTAAGAACCCAACCAGGGACGTTGAACCCCAGCAGGGGGCTGCCTCTAACAATGAAGTCAGCTGCACCTCTTGCCCTCCCATGCAGATACAACCAAAAGTGAACCAGAGCCTGCCTTCAATCCCACAGTGTCCCATTAAACCAGAGGCAGAACGGGGAATCCAGACCCTCATTGACTCTGTTCTGGCACAAGGTATCCCGTATAAATCACTGAGCAACATCCCAATCTTCCCAGTGCACAAACCAGGCCGACGGGACTGGAAGTTGGTGCAGGATCTGAAGAAGATCAATGCGTTTGTGGCACCGTTACACCCCTCATCCCAAACCCAGCTACCATATTAAGCTGCATACCTGCCGATGCCAGCACTTTTACCTTCATTGATCTACAGCAGGCCTTCTTTTCCGTTCCACTACATCCAGACTCTCAGTATTTATTTGCCTTTACCTACTGGGGCCAGCAATATACTTGGACCCGCCTCCCCAGGGATTTGTCCACTCACTCACCCTATTCTCACAAACCCTCCACAGTCAGTTATGGACCCTGAAACTCCCACAAGGATCGACTGTTGTCCAATATGCTTGCCACCAGTAACAGCCTGTCTACTTGCGAGATGGATGCCACAGCATTACAGAACTTTTTTATACTCCCTTTGGGTATGTGGTTCTGCCCCAAAAGGTCAAGCGCTGTCAAAAGGAGGTGACATTTTTGGGCCTTCTTCTGTCCAGAGGGGAACGGAAATTGACAGAAGAACGCATTCGGCCCTTTGCAGAAACCCTACCGCCCACAACACTTAAACAAACATGGGCCTTCCTCGGCCTTCTAAATTTCTGTAGGAAATGAATTCCTAATGTCGCCCTTTATACTCACCTACTGACTCCAGTGGCATCAACCAATGCCTCCCCCCGGCCAGCCAACCTCACCTTTACAACCGAACAGCTGACGGCATTCATCAAATTAAAGAACAGCCTTCTACAAGCCCCAGCCCGAGGCCGACCCCTGTACAATCAACCGTTCCAACCATTTGTCACCATTAAGGATGAATGTGCCACAATTGTCCTCAACCAAACTCACGGAGACAGGAAGCATACATTTCAACCAAACTGGAGCCGGCTTTCCGTCCTGCTCGCAGGTACTTCCTGCTATACATGTCCTTGTATCAGCTGCCTCAAACATCACCCTGCACCAACCAGTGGGGGTTTTAACCACACACTCTGTTGTTGACCTTCTCACCTCCTGTCAGACTCAACATTTAACACATGCACAGGCCGGAACAAATACAGAGTAGTCCTATTCAACAACCCGCTACTGACCTTCTCTCATCGCACCACCCTGAATCCGGCCACCTTCCTGATGGAACCCCACAACACCTCTCATCTCCCGAACATGATTGCCTGCTAAGGAATTACCTTTTCACCTCTGCTCGTAGCGATTTAGCTGACCTGCCCCCTAAACATCAGGCTTCACCTTCTACGTGGATGGCAGCTCCTATATTTCACCTGCCAGTCAGCAATACTCTAGATATGCAATTGCTACTGATGATGAGGTGTTTGAATGCGCAGACTTCAAAACTCCACTATCAGCACAAAAAGCTGAGTTGTTTGGCCTCACTCGGGCTTGCATCCTGGCAGGCGAGTGTTCGGCCAGTATTTACAGAGATTCTTACTACGCTTTTGCCGTCACCCACGACTACAGCGCCCTATGGGAACATAGGGGATTTTAACCTCCATGGGGCAACCCATTAGTAACGCTGTTTTTGTATACAATCTCTTACAAGCCTTACAGTTACCTTCCAGCCTAGAAGTGGTCAAATCAGCCCACACTGGTGCAACTGACAGAGTGTCTAAGGGCAACGCACAAGTAGATGCCGCCACCAAACAGGTAACGTTATACCCCACTCTCCTAGTTCCTTTGGGCCCGTAGCTATATCCGGTTACAAAAAGCATGAGGATGGGTATGGCAGATCTGCGTGAGATACATAACTTACAGTGGGACGCCCCTACAGAGGAACATAGACTGTGGTCACAGATGGGGTGCACCATTGATGCCCATACCAAACTTTGGATGATCTCTGTGGGACAGTGTCCTATAGACTATGTTCATAACTGTACACACCTAGGCAATGAGGGGATGGTCAGCACTTTGTTACAGACTTGGTGACATGCCAACTTCCAGAAGACAGCTGAGAACGAACACAAGCTGTTGATGGATTGAGGGAATCCCAACGACAGACAACATGTCTGCAACACGAGTGAAAATACTGCTGAGGGAAATAGTTCCCCGATATGGACTCCTGGAGACTATTAGCTCAGATAATGGGCTACACTTCGTAGCCAAACTTAACCAGGGATTTGCAGGGAACTAGCGATTAAACAACAATTCCACTGTACCCACCACCCAAAGGCACCTGGAATGGTGGAACGGGCAAACGGTATCCTAAAAAACAAGTTGGTGAAGCCAAAACAGGAAACAGGCTCAAGGTGGTTGAAGGTCCTTCCTCTAGCCCTGTTCCACATGAGGGTTACCCCTTCTAGCAAGACCGGTCTGTCTCCTGCTTTACGGGAAGCCTTTGAGGACTCCACGGGGACCTGGAATAGTCCAAAAACAACCCTTCCCTGAGAGACTAGATATGAACACCCTGGGAGAGGAGATGGTGATGTTCCTACAGGGGTGAACCAATACTCTCCAAAGTTTGCATTCACAGGTAGGCCAGGCATACAGAGAAAGCGACAATCTGTCTGAAGGGGACGATCCTGCTGTCGAGCCAGGGAATTTCGTCCTGATAAAGGACTGGGAATAAAAGAAGCTGGGACAAAGATGGAAAGGACCATTCCAGGTGTTACTAGCCACTCCCACGGCTGTGAAAGTATAAGGCCATCCCGGGTGGATACACAGAACCAACTACAAAAAAGTCAGCATGGAAGCAGACAACCACTAGGGACAATGTTGTCCATACTTGTGACCTGGTGACTTTGGGAGAGGGGGCTTTGAGAATAGATGGATCCCAAAATGACCGCCCACAGCATAATACTTTTTTGCACCGAGCCTATCAGACAGCCTGCATAATGGAGAGGGATACCCACTGCTGGGTATGTGCCCATATGTGGGGGGAAATCCCTTTGTGGCCCGTACCTTTTCGCTGGCATGAACTGACCGAATGGCTACTGCATCAAAACCTTCCCAGTGATCTTGCTAACACTGATGATGCACGAGAGTGGCAGTTGGCAGGGTATAACCTGACCTCATTCAGGGGCTGGTATCACCTTAATTATAACCAATTGCATGTTATCCTCTCCCTTGTAGTTCTCAGTAACACCATTGACTACACCATTTGTTTCCGGCGGCAAGGGAAGTCCACCAAAGGCACTTACGTGGAAATGAGTAAATGCTCCTCTACCATCCCCTGGCTGAACCTATTCAGAACTTAACAGAATATCGGTACTTTATACAGTCCCCAACAGGCTGTGGGGGGTTGGGAGGATGTGACTTTTCCACCCTGACAGCTTACAATGACACATACTTCATTTGCGGGTTGAAAGCCTACCTCTTGCTTCCCTCAGATTGGGAGGGGTTGTGCTACTTGGGGAACGTTGCACCTTGAATTCAGGTTTTGAGCAACCTGCCCTCACCCTCGAGATCCAGGAGGTCCCTCGTCAGGTTCCTCCCTGGGTGGGAATGTTCTCCCTCTCAACAGGAATCTATTTACATTCACAAGAACGTAGCCAGCTCAGGACTGTATGGGAAAGGGTCGCCCATGATACAGCTAGTGCCCTAACTGAAATTAATGCAGAATTACTTGCAGTTAGAACTGTGGCCCTCCAGTATCTTTGGACTTCCTACTGGCCAAGGAGGGTGGTACCTGTGCTATCATTGGGGTAGAATGATGCACCTACATCCCTGAAAAGTCCACTAACATCACTGATCTCTCTAAACACATCACGCAGAAATCCAGACTCTCCAAACTATCGACAGGGGTTCAGCTATGGCATGGGAGGATGGTCACTAGGGGGTATTCCTGCAGGATTGGGAGGCCTGCTGGCATATATTGGAGTTGTAATACCAATTGTGATCTCCTGCATTCAAGTGCTCCAGTGCTTCTGGCCACTGTTGCCGAATGTTTTCACAATAGGCTCTGAGGAGACCTGGTTGATCATCAAGTGATCAAAAGCATGGAATGCTGAAGTTAAAATGCCACAGAGGGCTCAGTTCCATGCTTTACGTCTCTTTCAGGACACGTTGGGGACTCAAGGTTTAAACATTCCGCTACCAAAGGACTTACTGCAGTATCAACTGAAAGCCTGCCCTCTTACAATACAGACAGAATGTCTCAGTAGGGGGGAGGCTAACTGGATCTTAGAAATGGAGCCTAGTGGAGCCACACCTGCAGATTCCCCTGTAGCCTCAGACAGAGGTATTTCCCTTTCCAGACAAGATTGATAGCCTTGGCCACAACCCTGTTAAACTGCCTCCTGCTCCCATTGTCTTACTTCCCCTCCATATTAGCACAGGTATGTGAATCCCCCATTTACAGCAGGCAAAACCCTTCTGCCTTAATCTCTTCCCATCAACACATAATCATGAATAATACGATAATCATTTTCTGTAATCTATTCACATGTTATCACGGTATATCAACATTCATCAGGCTTTGTAAATTCATAATTACCAACATTAATCTATACTGTCTCTGTGCGTAGGGCAGAGATTTGTGAAGAAGCAGGCACACGGCTACTTTGGGGACATTTTGAATCTCTCGCCGGCTGTCCGAAAATAAAGCTACTGTTGTTGTACAGAAAACTTGTGTTGTCTGGATTTGTGAAACAAATCAGACATCAACAGTGGGATATTATTAAATTGAAGAAGTATCCTCAGCTCATCCACCTCTAATTCATTGTAATCTTCTCTCTTTCATACTGTCAGGAATACAGTTTCTCAACAACCAATCTATAGGTGTCAAAATCCATTTCCAACTCCTGTGATAATGAAGCAGTATATACCATCTCAGCTGTCATAGCATTCAGAATTAGGCTAATGAGGGGCACATGACATGTGTACCAGATAGTTGCCAACAATTACCACATAAATAAGTGAAAGTGTAACCATCTCCATTTGGTCTTCAATACCACCATTGTTCCCTCCATGTATGTCTTGGAGTCATGACTGTCTATGAACTTTAATCAACCACCCCTTATCGAAACCATGACTACAAGACATGAAATATTCTGCAAATAAGAACTAGTTTCCTGACACATAAAAGCTTCTCCAGCAGCTGCAACAACCACTTGTATTTAAATGACAGCTGTAAAACATTTAGCTAACATGCTGCATAGAGGCATTATCAAATAAAATCTATTATGCTGAAGTTCAGAATGAGGTAGAATACTCACTTGAATAATGAAGCCACGTAAACACATGAGAAGCTCAACAAAATTCAGACAAACTAATTCAATTCATTGGCAACCCTGTCACCATGCTCAATATTTACACTATCACCATTAACACTCATCACAATTTTGTTGGATATTTGCACTGTTTCCCATCACAGTTGATTAGATGGACAAATAATGGTACAGGATATAATTTATGGACATGATTTAAGGCCCACATGAGACTCTCAACCTGGAACTTTCACAGCTGATGAAGTTAGTTGCTGCAGTATAGAAATTGTTCTCAGTTTGCCTTCAGTGTGAGAGATAGACCAGATTACTTGTGCAAGTAAATTAAATATTTTCTGTTTTAAAAAGGCTAAGTATCCTTGTAGATCATTCCAGCAGGCAAAGAAACCCTTGATAAGATATGTTAATAACCCACAAGTCAGACAAATAGTCTGCAAATGACAGACTCAGAGGAAACTCCTTGGTTAAATCTCATGAGCGGTCCATCTTCCATATTAGTTAGATTTAAAATAATATACGAACAAGATAAGACACAAATAAAATAGTATAAGAAATTCCAAATGCCAAAGTGGAGAGCCGGGTCCTGATGACAGCTATCTTCTGAGTAGGGTTAGTAGAAGATAGGAGTATTTTTTAATATATTAATTTTGTAACTCATAATTTGCTAGTGAGTCAGCTTGTTAATTATGTAACTGCTGTGTGGTCAGAGCAAGATGTAGAATCAGTTTAGATGGAGATAAGAAATAGGAAAGGAACAAGGTCACTTGTGGGAATGGTTTTTAGGGAGCAAGGACTCCTAAATCCCTTGGTGCTGTAGCTTTCTACCATCATTCTCTGGTTAAATAATATTAAGCTACTCTATTCTTCCTGCCAAAATGTATAACCTCATATTTTCCCACATTAAAGGCTACCTTCCAAGTTTTCACCCATTCACTTATTGATATTCCTCTGCAGATTCTTTGTGTCCTCCTACTTGCCTTTCCATTTATTTTTGTATCATCTACAAACTTGGTGATAAAACATTCACTTTCCTCAGCCAAGACATACTTATTAGTTCAACACAGACGGATTTGGTTGACGTTGTGCATAAATCACAAAAAGCTAATATTCAAGTTCGGCATGTAATAAGGAAGGCAAGTGAAATGTTGGCCGTTATCTCAAAGGGATTGGAGTATAAAAATCAGGATGAGGGTCTTGCTAAAACTGTACAACACATCAGTTACACCACACTTGAAATAACATCAACATATTTGTCCCCATATTGAAGAAAATATATACTGACATTGGAGGCAGTCCAGAGAATGTTCACAAGGTTGAGACTGGATGTGGAGAGATAATCTTATGAGGAGAGGTTGAGAAGGTTGGGTATATGCACTCATTGGAATTTAGAAGACTGAGAAGCACCCTTATTGAAGCATACTAGATTCTTAGTGGACTTGACAGGGTAAATGCAAAAAGGTTATTTCATCTTGTAAATGAGCCCATGACCAGAGTGCATAATCTCAAAGTTAGAAGTCACCCATGTAAAGCAAAAGTGAGGAAGAATTTCTTCTTTCAGAGGGTAGTGAATCTGTGGAACTCTATGACAGAAAGCTGTAAAGTTGGGTAGTTAAGTGTATTCAAGGCTGAGATAGATCCATTTTTGATCAGGAAGGGAATTGACGATGATGAAAGAAAGTCAGAAAAGTGGAGTTGAAGTTTATCAGCTCAACCATAATCTTGTTGAAAGGTGTCCCAATGGGCTGACTGGCCTACTTCTTCTCCTATGTCTTATGATCTTACACCTAATTGTATTTATGCTGTTGGACAGATGTACAGTAAGAAGTAAATGGAAGCTATATGAAAAAAAATTGTGGATGACTTTAATTCATATGCAAATTGGACAAATCAGATTGGCAAAGATATCCTGGAAAATAAGCCCTTAAAGTGTGTTTGAAGCTATTTCTTAGAGTACTACACTCTAGAGCTGAAAAATGTGTTGCTGGAAAAGCGCAGCAGATCAGGCAGCATCCAAGGACCAGGAGAATCGATGTTTCAGGCATAGGCCCTTCTTCAGGAATGAGGAAAGTGTGCCAAGCAGGCTAAGATAAAAGGTAGGGAGGAGGGACTTGGGGGAGGGGCATTGGGAATGCGATAGCTGGAAGGAGGATAAGGTGAGGGTGATAGGCCGGAGACAGGGTGGGGGGGAGGTCAGGAAGAAGACTTCAGGTCAAGAAGGCAGTGCAGAGTCCGAGGGTTGGGACTGAGATAATGTGAGGGGAGGAGAAATGAGGAAGCTGGAGAAATCTGCATTCATCCCTTGTGGTTGGAGGGTTCCAGGTGGAAGATGAGGCGCTCTTCCTCCAGGTGTCCTCCTCTACATTGGGGAGGCAGGCCGCCCACTTGCGGAACGTTTCAGAGAACATCTCTGGGACACCCGCACCAACCAACCCAACCGCCCCATGACTGAACACTTTAACTCCCCTTCCCACTCAGCCAAGGACATGCAGGTCCTTGGCCTCCTCCATCGCCAGACCATGGCAACATGACGCCTGGAGGAAGAGCGCCTCATCTTCCGCCTAGGAACCCTTCAACCACAAGGGATGAATGCATATTTCTCCAGCTTCCTCATTTCCCCTCCCCCCACCTTATCTCGGTCCCAACCCTTAGACTCAGCACTGCCTTGTCGACCTGCAATCCTCTTCCCGACCTCTCCGCCCCCACCTCCTCTCCGGCCTATCATCCTCACCTTAACCTCCTTCCACCGATCGCATTCCCAATGCCCCTCCCCCAAGTCCTCCTCCCTACCTTTTATCTCAGCCTGCTTGGCACACCTTCCTCATTCCTGAAGAAGGGCTTATGTTCGAAACGTTGATTCTCCTGCTCTTTGGATGCTGCCTGACCTGCTGCACTTTTCCAGCAACACATTTTCCAGCTCTGATCTCCAGCATCTGCAGACCTCACTTTCTACTACATTCTAGAACCAACTAAGGTGCATGATATTCGAGACCTGGCAATGAGCAAAACAACAAGATTAATGAATAACAGTATGATAAGGTAGCCTCAAGGCAATAGCAATCTTAGCATGATGGGATTTTATGTTCAGTTTGAAAGAGAGAAGAGTGGGTCTAAGAGTCATGTTCTGAATCTGAATAATGATAATTATAAGAATATGAAGTCAGTGCTCGCCAAAGCATTTTGGAGAACTCATTTAAAAGGCGAGACAGTAGAGATGCGTAAACAAAATTTTAAGGAGATAATTAAATAATTCTCAGCAAAGATATATCCCAGTGAGAAAAAAAAGACTCTTTAAGAAGGATGCAGCACCCACAGCTGAATAAGGAAATTTACGATATTATAAAATTGAAAGAAGTGCTGTACAATCTTCAAAGATTACGAATAAGTCAGAAGATTGGTCATATTGGCTTAACCAACAAAAAAAAACCCAAAAACAAATCAATGAAGAGGGAGAAAATCGTCATATAGGAGAAAGCTCTCCAGTAATATAAGCAGACAGTAAAAGTTTCCAAAAGTATGTACTTGGAAGAGAGTAAGCAAAGCTATTGTTGGTCTTCTCAAAGACCAGTATGAAATCTTTAAAAATCCAATTAAGAATTAAGTTATTAAAATAGAGATGCCAAGTTAGGCAATGTGTTGTAACTCTGTAAAGTAGAGCTGATGGATCACTGTTATGGTTCATAGTGACTACATCTGTACCAACTGTTATCTTCTTGAGGAAATCTGGCTCAGAGTTGATAAGGTGGAGTCTGAATTTTCTAATATTTCAACAGACAGTCATACCCCTTAGATTAACTACTTTGAATTTGGTTGGTGGTCAGGGACAGAAGGACCCACAACCACCTGAAAACTAATAGTGGACTATAATCTGGTGCCATGTGATTTTTAACTAGTGACAGAAGGGTGTGACTATGAGCAACACAGGTAAAGGAATTCAGGAGGGAGTGGTGAAGGAGCTTCAGCCCTTGCATTTGTCTAAGAGGTTTGAGATTTTTGCTGTCAGTGTGGATGAGAGTGGGGGTTGTAGGGAAGATGACCAAACTAACTACAACAGTTTGGCAGTGGAAATGAGAAATGTGGAAAAATTGGACATAAATGAAAAAAAATCAGAACCTTAACATCAAGAAAATGATTTCTGATTTTCTCCTTAAGGTTTAACTTCTGCATATAGAACCTCACTACCTTATTTCCAAACATTTGCATCTCATTGTGAGCAAACCCCAGCTCCTTGCTCTGCACTCTCCCAATTCTCCTTTCCTTGTTGAGGATTTTGAGATGCTCTCTGTCTTGTGACCTCACTTGTGGGTTAAGTCTACATCAGAACACTAAAATGCATTTACAATTCCAGTTTGTGAGATATGGAAAAGATTGAGAACATTAATTTAGATTTCTCGTGCAGCATGGTGGGTGTCTGAGCAACCGAACATGCCCATCTTAACCAAATGTTGCATTATAAATAAAATTGATGTTTATTTTTATGGTTAGTGACCATATTGAACCATTCTGAATATTTAAGTAGCCTTTTTATTCAGTTTGAAGCTAAACCAGCCATTATTTATATGATTACATCATTTCAAGTCATGGAAATTACCCAACCAGGCAACTACTCGAAAATGTTGAAACAACTGAAGTAAATAGACTTCTTATTACTAAGAAAAGGTTGAGCAAATTTTACATGAAAGGCAGGGAATTTTCAGCATGGAGAAAATGCAATTTTCCATTGAAGTACTATATTGAATATTCATCTTATATGTCAAGTTGATTTAAAATCCAAGATCGACAATAGATTGAGAAATGTTTTGTGTAATATGTCAGTTGGATAATAATGAAGATTTGGATCTCTTCTTAATGTGATTGTATGAAATCTACAAGAAATTTGATTTGTTTAATGGCTTTGGGGCATGGTCAGACTAGAATAAATTGCGAAATGGATGGTAAACGCATGAAAGAACCCATCGCAGACTTTAACACCAAAAATATAGTGGAAAAGATTGATTAATTTAACTTGAGGATTCTGGATCAGTATTAGCAGTTAAGTTACTCATCTGTGCTAAGGTGTCTCTTGTGGACAGGCCACTGGTTCTTAGCAGATGGTCAGTTCTGAAAGAAGAACGATGCTGCTGCTTTGAACATTTCCTTCAGCCTTCATGGGAAAACTGTGACATTTTATAGCTATGCCAAGAATAAAGCAGTCAATGATTACCAGATTTTGAAATGGGTCCATGTACTGGACACAGACATTGATACAGTGGAAGGATTACAAACAGGCAGTATTTAAGAGAGAGATGAGAAAAATGTTTCTCTCAGTGGGTCGTGAGTTGTGGAATTCTCTTAAGCAGAAATAAGTGGAGGCTGGGTCATTGAAAATTTTATGACTGAGTTAGATAGATTCTTGACTAGCAAGGCTGTCAAAGAGTATCAGGGACCACAATCAGGTCTGCCATGAACTTAGCAAATGGTGGAGCAGAATCTAGATGGGTCAAGTGGCCCACTCCTGATCTCAGTTCATATTTTTGAATTCGAAGGAATAGTTAACATGCGTTTCAATTGTGACGCAAAAGATCAGTATCTGAACTGTCCAAAATGGAGAGACAATGTCCGTGACATGATACATGACACTGACAATTCTGAGGAAGAGAGAAAAAGAAAACTTTGAACACATTAGCTAGGTTACCAGGAGTATTAGTCTAGTGATGTATGTATTAAACATAGACTCCTTTAAATATGTAATGCTAGTTAGTGCTAGTAGACGTTCTGTATTTTGACTCTATAATCTTAAATTACATTATTTTGGAAGTACAAGCTACTGCAAGATTAGTAGCACAACTACATATCGTCACAACTACACAATTCCCCATCAGGAAAAATGTACAAACCCCTTTGTAGACAGATTAGTTTGAAGCGACACTACGCTCACAGTGAGGGATTTTTCGGAACCTACAAGAGCAGGAAATGTGGTTTGTGTGTTGTCTGAGTTAGGTGAAAGCTAACATTTCAATTTCCTGACAGCGGAGTGATTAAGTCAACAACATGCTGTCTGCAACAGGGCCTCACTCAGGGTGTATTTTCATGCAACAAATTCTCATCAATGTAACAATATTTTTTAATTATGTCCTGCCTTCAAGATAAAGTCTGTAGGTTTTGGGAATCCCCATGGTAACTGATTCATATTCATACAAGGAGAAACCTCTTGACTCAGAGAGTTGTTAGGATTTGGAATACACTGCCTGGTATAGAGGTGGAGGTGGATTCAATAGGAGATTTCAAAAGAGAGCTGAATACATATTTGAATGTGATGAATCTCAAGGGCTGTAGAGAAAAGGCTGGCGAGTGAGATTAACTGTGTTACTCTTTCTGCAGCCGGTACAGACACAATGGGCTGAATAGCCTCCTTCTATAGTGTAAACATTTTTGATTCTATGATTTCAATGATTTAATTGTGGCATACAGCAGTCAGCTTTGTGTAGTTATGTGTGAGGTCAGCAGTTTACCTTGTTAAACTATAAAGCTCGGAAGGGAGCAGGAAAGTGGCAGCTGACATGGAGGCTCTGGACCAACAAGAGTGTGGAATAGGGTTAGGAATGGGAGAATGAAAAGAGGGATTCAAGGGAGGATGAAGTGTTGGATTGGGGGTATGGAAAAGTGGAAGAGAGAAGCAGCTGGTTTCCTGGGTATGGGTGGGATGAGTCAATCAAAGTAAGAAAATGAGCCTAAAACGAGAGGTTAAAGGACAATATTATCCACATGTGGGTCCATTTTATTGTGTTTGCTGACAGAATCTTTGTAGGCTTTTAAGTTCAGCTACAGTGATATAAGTTATCCCTCGATCTGTTGTAATGCACAGAAGGTAGGGTTAGCTAAGGCAGCAAGTTCTGCTCACAGAATGATGAGTATAACACTGGACACTAACAAGAGTATTCGGCAGAGTGTGAATGCAAAGGTAATTTCTTCATAATTTCTTCCACAATAAATGTCCCTATCCTGTAATTATCAACATATGACAACTATAAGGTATGCCATTATGCAACAAATAAGATGATGAACATATGAATATAGTGAAACCAGTGTCATGTGAAATATTTATAGCTGAAATTTAAATTTAAAAAAACATTTATGCCACTTTTGAGCTGAGAAGTGTTCTGGTAATGACAGTAGAGTTGAGGAGAAAAGTTGTAGTGATGTAGAACCTTCAAGTTTGTCTGGGAGGTTCTTTGATTGCCCATCCATAACTGCAGCTTTCTCAGCTGATGGTGAGTTTCACCACTGAAAAACTTCCCCTGTCACATCATCACATGTCTCCTTTGTCTGCTGCTAGCATTTTATACTTTACTTGGAATTGCAAACAAGAAAATAGAAGTATAGTGCCCTCTTCCTATTCCACTATCAGGAATGGCAAACCAGACTGAAAATGCCCTGACGATAAGCAGTCCTATAGTATAACACCTCCATGACACATGAGGATTTGAAGCATTGCAGCAATATCACACAGCTGACTGCCATCTCCAAAAATACCTTGCTATGTGTATTGGTTGAATTCGCTGCTTTACCTGTTATGTTTTGAAGTAGTTATCTGTGAAACCAGTGAGAAAAAGAAAATTACGTTGGCCATTGCTTCTTTTTTACCTGCCAAATAGGTTTTTGAAATGTTTACGAAGCTTCACAAGTTTGCAATGATGAATGAAATGTTGATATCAAGTCTAGACATTGGTTTTGCAAAATGACACATTTTGGGAATGGCTTCAGAACTTGATGTAAGAAAAAAATTGGACTATTTACAAGAAATGACATATCTGTTTACCACAGCTAGATTGGGCAATTAAAAACTCAAAGCTTCATTCAGTTGACAAAAATAATGCATCAACCATTGGTTGTTAGCCTTGTAACTACTTTAACATTAATTTGTCCATTTGGTAGGAGTACTAATTATACCTTTTTGAATCACAACAAGGCATTTACTTCATATTTTAATTATATGGCATATTTAAACATTTTATGTATGTTTGGGAATGCTAACATGTATGATTTTTATCTTTACTCCAACCTTTAGCAAGGTAAGACTGACAGATCAACCTTCTCCCAAAAATACAGCTAGGAAGAGTAAGATTAATTTGAACATTATTTTCTTTTGTTTTCCTATAAATGTATTTAATATTTTTCTAAAATAGTAAGTACTGACGCAAAATATGGGGAACTTACCCGTTGAACGTACTCATTGCAAAATAGTATGAAAAAAGCTCAATTGATAAACATAGCCAAAATGACACAATCTCTAAAGGAATTGGTGTCCTAATTTTTAATGCTTATTGATTTGTGCTCATCAATTATTCCTAGTCAGACCAATTAATTATGTCATCAGCAACTAATTACCAGAACTAAATACAACAAAGAAAACTAGCTTTCTGAAAAAAGACAGAAACTGCTGGGAAAACTCAGCAGCTCTGGCAGAATTTATGCAGAAAAAGCAGAATTGATGTTTTGGGTGCAGTGGCCCTTTTTTAGAACAATCTTTTCTCAGTTCCGAAGAATGGTCACTGAACCTGAAGCATTAACTCTACTTTCTCTCCATAGATTAACTCCACTTTCTTTCCATAGATTCTGCCAGACCTGCTGGTCTTTCCCAGCCATTTCTGTTTCTGATTTCCAGCATCCATGATTCTTTGGCTTTCTAGCTTTCTGACAATTGATCTAAGCATCTTGTAGCAGAATTTCTCTGAACATCTATGTTATTCCAGTGGAGTTCCAATGATCGGATAGTTACTGGAGAATTCCCATTGTACTCAATGTTCTATTTATATATTGAATGGCATCATTCACTTCAGATGCTACTTTTACAACCTTTTTTTTCTGAACTCTCTACTGTTTCACGGTATTCAGCCTTCCTTCATTCTAAATATACCCACTACTTTTATTTTTATTAAAATATATCACTGAATTATGCTCATTTCTCTTATTAATTCTCAGGGGTGCTGGCTGGGCCAGTATTTATTATCCATCACTAACTGCTGTTGAGTAGTGTTGGTGAACTGCATTCTTGAACCATTGCAGTCTAAAAGTTGTAGATGCACCCATCACACGTTTAGGCAAGATTTAAAGTAGTTTGGCCCAATGACACTGAAGGAAGAGCAATATAATTTCAAGTCAAAATGGTGTATGACTTGGAGAGAAACGTTTAGGTGGTGATATTCCTGTGCATCTGCTACCCTTGCCCTTCTAAAAGGTAGAGGTCATGACTTTGGAAGATACTGTCTAAGGATCCTTTGCAGGTTGTTGTGGAGCATCTTGTTGATGTACATGTTCTTTCCACTGAGTGTCAATGGTAAAGGCCGTGGATGTTAAAGACAGTGGAGTGATGACAATTAGGCAGGCAGCTTTGTGTTGGACAATGTTGGGATTCTTGTGCACGGTGAAGTTGTAACCATCGAGACAAGAGTATTCTATCATACTGCAGGTTTGTGCCTTATAAATGGTACACATGCATTGGAGATCCAACAGGTGAGTTACTCGCTTCATAATTCTAAGCCTTGGAGTTGTTCTAGTAGCCAATATACCAATATTACTAGTCCAACTGAGTTTCCAGTCAATGAATTCTACACCCCACCACACTCCCCATCAACTTTCTGATGTGTATCATTGTAAAAACAAAAGTAGTTGTTATAGTTTATAACATTCTAATGGGTATCAGTGATGTTAATGCCATTGAGTATCAAGGGATGATTAGATTCTCTCTTACTGAAGGTGGTATTGTCTAGGTAAAAACAATGACTGCAGATGTTGGAAACCAGATTCTGGATTAGTGGTGCTGGAAGAGCACAGCGTTTCAGGCAGCATCCGTGGAGCAGCGAAATCTGACAATTGTGTGGCATGACTATCACTCGCCACACCCTCTTTTCCCTTCCTGAATTCAGCTCTTTTGACCATATATGGACCAAGATTGTCGTGAGGTCAGGAGCTGAGTGGGCTTGTTGGAAGCGAAGCTGAACGTAGTCAGCAGGTCATTGTTGAGTAAGTGTCATTTGATAGCACTGTCAATTATGCCTTTTATTAGTTTGTTAATGTTTGTATTTGTATGGTTATTTCATTGATTTCCTCTGATTAAACTTTACTTGGTATTGGAGCTAAATTTGCAAATTGAGTTTGGTTTATTGTGAAATGAGTACAGTGAAAAGTTTACAGGTCACCACTTATGGCACCATCTTTCGTACAAAGGTACCTAGGTACAGAATCTTGGCACAAAGCAGAAAACAGGTTAAACATCACAGTCCTTCTAACGAACAAAAATAGAAAAACAAAGGAACACAGTTAACAGTTCAACATCACAGTCCGTAAGTGCCTGGCCAAACTGGGCTCACACGTTTCACAGGGCTTGACCTCACCCCTGCTGCCCACCCTGGGTTGCCTGCTCCCACTCTCACCACCAGTCACCTCCTGCTGCCCACCCTGCGCTGCCTGCTCCCACTCTCACCACCGGTCACCTCCTGCTGCCTGTTTTCACTCTTTTAAAATTCCTGTAGATCCTTTTACTTATTTTGTGTCACTGCTTTTGTGTCTATTTTAAATATGCGATTGTTTATCATTCTGCGTATTTTTAACATCTAATTCACAATAAACTTTCATCCTGTGGTGAGTAGGTTCGTAAAATGTGAAAATTTACAGAATTGTTACCGTTACTTTCATCATTTTGGCATATGCTGATCACCAGGAGAATGAAGAGATAACCTCAATTAGATCAACCAGGCAGTTACCCAGCAATAACTGGAAACATGTTAATAAACTTTCTGACAGCCAACAACTTGATCTTGCAATACTGTTGGCCTTCTATTGACATTAAGTTCTCTTCTCTTACATGACAAGAATATGAAATATCAATTATAATCTCGCATGAAGTGCAGCACCATCTGGTGTGTGAGTAAACACACTTATTAGGAAAGCAAATATTGCAGATTTTGGTCATTTGAAATAAAACCAGATTTGGCGGTAATTGTGTTTAAATTTCAGATCGATGACTTTTCATCAGGGCTGTTTAAAGTGGTAATTGCAAGATAATTTTCTGAGTTAAAGAATCAGAGAAGAGTGTGGGGCAAAAGGAAACCTTTGACGCATCAGATCTTTGCTGGCCATAAAAAGAGCTACTCAACCTAATTCCACTTTCTAGCCCCAGTCCAAAGCCTTGTAGGTTGCACTACTCTAAGTGCCTACCTGACAACTTTCTTAATTCAATAAAAGTTTCGACCAACCTTTATCAACCTTACAGATAATGAGCTTCAGGTCCCCTCTTTTGATGTGTAGATTTTTGCACACACCCATGTGTTTGAGTTCAAGATGGTGGACATTAGGTAAAAAAAGCACAAGAGAGAAAGAAAGAATGGGCACCAGATGAAACAATGCAAGGAGAGAGACAGAGAAGACATTAAATGAACAGCACGAGGAGAGAAAGAGAGAGTAGATTCAAGATAAAATAACATGTGTGAGAGTGGCCACCAAATTAAATTATGTGAGAAAGAGAGAGAGAACAAACTTTGAAAAAAACGATGTATGTGAGAAAGAGTGTGGACACCTGATAAAACAGTGAAAGAGATCTAATGTGGAACAGATGAAATAGCATGGAAGAGAGAGGGTACTCACCAGGTAAAATAGCAAGAGAGAGATATAGTGGGCACTAGTTAAAACAGTGTATGAGTGAAAGAGAGAGAGAGCAGATAAAACAGAGCAAAGAGAAGACAAAATGTCTCAGAGTGACATTACAGGAAAGTTTGAGTTGCTTGTTGTTGAGCAGGTGCTGTTAGGGACTGTTGCATCTTCAGTAATTATGAAAAACTAACACAGGGAATTTATAGGCACTAGAGAAGGTGAGTAAGGTCATAGAATATCTGTTTTTTTTATGTAATCTCCAGTGTATAGTTAATAAAACCAGAGTAATGTTAATTTAAGTAACTTAGAAGAATAGATTAGATTAGATTACTTACAGTGTGGAAACAGGCCCTTCGGCCCAACAAGTCCACACCAACCCGCTGAAGCGCAACCCGCCCATACCGCTACATATACCCCTTACCTAACACTACGGGCAATTTAGCATGGCCAATTCACCTGAATTGCACATCTTTGGAATGTGGGAGGAAACCGGAGCACCCGGAGGAAACCCACGCAGACACGGGGAGAACGTGCAAACTCCACACAGTCAGTCGCCTGAATCGGGAATTGAACCCAGGTCGCTGGCACTGTGAGGCAGCAGTGCTAACCACTGTGCCACCGTGCCGCCCATAAATAAGTGAAGGTATAGCAAGTAGAAGGCTCATCCAGTGTCAGGTGGGAATTGTGGATACTTTTAGTGACCCTGATGAGCCTGTGTAGAGTGAGGCTCAGCGGCTGCATAAGCATGAGCCTGCATTTCAGAGCCTGATCAGCAGCAGCAAGTCACCTGTTATATCTGTGAGGCAGAGAACAATGTGGAGAAATTAGGGACCGGAGCTAAGGAATAAGAAGGGTGCTTGGTGTAATCTACAGACAACCAACTCGTGAGAAGCATTCAGAGGAGCAAATCTGCAAGGAACTTAAGAGAGTTACAAACATCATATCGTAGTTCTAATTTTAACGACCTGTATATAGACTGAAGCGGCGCAAGGGGCATTGAAGGGCAAATGTTCCTGGATTATGTTCAGGAGAATTCCCTGCAGCAGTATGTGGAGGCACTGGTAGGGCTGATTCTTGGGAATGAGGTGGTCTGGGTAGATCAATAAGAGTGGATGAACTTTTGTGTATAATGATCACTGTACCTTAGGGTTCAGGATGATGGTGGACAATGACATTGGTCAATCCAAAGTAAGAAAAATCATGGTAGAGAGGCAACTTTAATGTGGTAAGAATGGAGCTGGTAGGATAGACTGGATCCAGTAAGTTGGCGAGCAAATTAGTAACTGAACAATGGGCTATCTTCAAAGAGAACATGATTTGGGAACAGTCAAGGTTTATTCCCTCAAAGGGGAAAGGTGAGGCAAAGAAATCCAAAGATAGAAATTAAATTAAGGGATGAAAAGTGTGCTTATGACAGGCGCCAGGTAGTAAATATAATTGAGAAATAAGTTGAATACTGAAGGTGCAGAATGGAGTTGGAAAAGGAACTTTACAAAACACGAAGAGGGACAATGAAGTAAATACTGTCAGTTAATATAAAGAGTATGCCAACGACTTCTATAAGCACATAGATTGTAAGAGGTTGGTAAAAGACGTAAACTGCTTCGGGACAAAAAGGAGATTTACACTTAGAGACAAAAGGCATGGTTGTGATTTTAAATGGATAATTTGTATATGTCGTTACCTACAACTGCCAGGCCATGGTGACAGAGGAAGAAACTCAGACACTAGAAGGATTTAAAATTGTTAAAGAGGAGCTATTAGAAGTATAAGATGTTGGTACTTAAAGTTGATAAGGGACTTGAACAGGATGCAATGAATCCAAGGATATTAAAGAAAATCAGAGGGAAATTTGCAGAGGCATTGACAACAATCTTTCTATCTTCCCTGGATTAGGTGATGGCAGTGGATTGGAGAATCGTAAACATTGTACCCCCTTTCCAAAAAAATACAAAAACGCTTGGCCCAGCAATTGCATAGCAGCCAGTTTAACTTCGGTAGTGGAGATACCTCTAGAGACAATTATTCGGGGTAAAATTAGTAGTCACATGGAAAAAATGGATAAGTTTGGAGAGTTCAGCATGGATTTGTTAAGGGAAAATCTTGAATTAACTGACTCGTGTTTGTTGATACAATAAATTTTAAATTTGGTACAGAAAAAAAAAGAAAAGGTGGGTTCTGGTGTTGCTTCCCTGAGAAAAGGGTACAGTTGTTCATCCCTAAGGTAGTAGTTCCCCAACGAAAGGAACATGTTCCATTGCAAGATTGACCTGATATTCAGTGCTGTGCTCCAAGGCATGTACATTGATTTGATTTTGATTTGAATTGATTTGATTTATTATTATCACGTGCACTGAGACAATGAAAAGTATTGTTTTGCATGCTAACCAGATAAAGCATACTTCACGTAAGTACACCAGGCTAATAGATCAGGATATAGTGTTACAGCTACAGAGGAAGTGCAGAGAAAGATCAACTTTAATATATGAGAGGTCCCATCATAAGTCTGACAACAGCGGGAAGAAAGTGTTCTTGAATCTGTTGGTACTGTTTTCAAATTTTTGTATTTCTGCCCAATGAAAGAGAGTTATAACTGGGCTGGGAGGGGTCTTTGATTATGTTAGCTGCTTTCCCAAAGCAGTGGAAACTGTAAATAGAGTCAATGGAAGGAAGGTTGGTTTTTATGATGGATTAGGTTGTGTTCACAACTATAATTTCTAATGGTCTTGTGCAGAGCAGTTGCCATACAAAACTGTAATGCATGCAGATAGGATGTTTTCTATGGTACATCTATAAAAATTGACAACAGTCATACTGACATACATAAGGACATACTGAATATCCTTAGCACTTTGAGGAAGTAGAGGCATTGGTGTGCTTTCTCTACTGTGGCATTGACATGGATGGACCAGGACAGTTGTTATCAATATTTACTCCAAGGAACTTGAAGTGCTTGGCCACCTCCACCTCAGCACCATTGATACAGACAGGTGCATGTCCTCCACTCTGCTTCCTGATGCCGATGACCAGCTCTTTTGTGTTGCTGACATTGAGGCAGACACTGTTATCTTTATACCATGCCATTAAGCTGACTATCTCCTTCCTGTTGTTTGAGATCCGACTCACTATGGTAGTGATACCTGCAAATTTGTAAATGTATTTACAGCTGAATTTGGCACACAATCATGAGGGTATAAGGAGCATATTAAGGTGCTGAGTACACAGCCTTGTGGGGCACTGGTATTGAGGATTGTTGTGGAGTAGGTGTTGTCGCCTGTCCTTACTAATTGTCATCAAAGCAAGTCTAAGACCAAGCTGAGTGGGGAGCAGAGTCCTATGTCTTGGAGTTTGGAGATGAGTGTTGTTGGAATTATGGTGTTGAAGGTAGAACTAAAGTCAATAAATAGGGATCTGATGTTGTTGTCCTTGTTATCCAGATGTTCCAGGGATGAGTGTAGGCCCACAGAGATGGCACCTGCTGTGGACCTATGCAACAGTAAGTGAATTGTAACGGATCAAGGCAATCTGGGAGGCTGGAGCTGATGTGTGCCATTACTAACCTACCAAAGACTTCATAATGATGGAAGTCAGAGTCACCAGGAAGTAATCATTAAGGCATTTTGCCTGATGTTTCTTTGGCACCGGGATGTGGTGGTCTTCTTGAAGCATGTGGGAACCTCACATCATAGTAGAGAGGGGTTAAAGGTGTCTGCAAATACTCCCACCTATTGATTTGCACAGAATCTGATTGCATGGTTGGGGCTCCATCCGAGCTAGTCGCTTTCCTTGGGTTTTCTCTCAAGAAGGCTGAACTGACGTCTGTGGCAGTGACTATGGGTACAAGTGCACCCTAAGCTGTTGGGGCAGATGATATCATTTCATTAATCTTCTGTTCAAAACAAACATCAAATGTGTTGAGCTCATCGGGAGGGATGCATTGTTGTCAGCAATTCTACTCAACTTTGCCTTGTAGCCTGTTATATTGTGTACGGTTGACGTGTGTTCATGTAATTAGTCTGGGATTCTAATTTAGTCTGGTTATTGTGAAGAACGTGCCTGGATTTCCTGTATAGATCAAGATCACCCAACTTGAATGCCTCAGACATGGACTTCAGTTAGGAGTGGATGTCTCAGTTCATCTGGTTGGGGAACATTTGGATTAACTTCTTTGGCACGTAGTTCATGCTGACTTGGAAATTATTTGGTTTAATCATTTGGTTCTTTACACTGCAGCACGTTTTCAAGAAGTGATCTATTTTCCTATAATGAACACATTGTTGGTGTAAGGCTATTGATGTGAGGACTCTGAAGTACACCTGGAACAAGATAACATAGTATTAAATTGTTCAGGATTTTGCATTGCTATTAAATGCTGTTTATTTTTTCAGGTGAGAGGCCTGTTTGCTTTTGTTAAGTCTCGATTATGCTTTAAGCAGTCACGCTGTCTATATAATATTATACATTGTAGAACTTATGCTTAATATTTTTTGAACAATTTTCCATACTCTGTATCCATTGCTACTTCGGCTGCTTATTCTGAAGTTAGATAATCTTTAATTAAATAAGTTCAGTAACTCATTTATCTAACAGACCAATGATGATACTGTTACAAGTGAATTCTTGTAAGTTTCCATAGTTGCAAGGTCAAAATAGCTTTTTTGATAACCTCCATATACTATTTACAATGTATAAATGAAGAGACATTTAACATCATCAACAACACCCTCACAGGCATAAAGTTCACCAAGGAGGAAGAAACTGACAACAAACTCGCATTTCTGGATGTCACAGTAGAAAGAAAGGACAAGGGAGAATTACAAACCTGCGTACACAGAAAACCGACAAACACTGACCAAATACTCAACTACACCAGCAACCATCCCAACACACACAAACAAAGCTGTATCAGAACGCTATACCAATGAGCCACCACACGCTGCAGCACAGACAAACTTCGAAAAACAGAGGAGAACCACCTTTACGACGTATTCAAGAAGAATGGATAGTCAAAAAACACAGTGCGCAGATTCCTCAAGAACAAACCACGTTAAGCAGACAAAACACAGCCAGAAACCCTAACCACCTTACCATACATCAAAGAAGTTTCAGAAATGACAGCCAGACTACTGAGACCCCTCGGAATCCTAGTAGCACACAAATCCACCAACACTCTCAAACAAAAATTAACAAACTTAAAAGACCCAGTACAACCCATGGACAAAACCAACGTCATTTATAAAATTCCATGCAAGGACTACCACAAACACTACGTAAGACAAATAGGAAGAAAGTTAGCCACCAGGACACATGAACATCAACTAGCCACAAAAAGACACGATCCCCTTTCCCTCATAGCCCTACACACGGATGAAAAAAACCACCATTCCAACTGGGACAACACATCTATCCTAGAACAGGCTAAGCAAAGACATGCCAGAGAATTCCTAGAGGCCTGGCACTCCAACCACAACGCCATAAACAAGCACATAGATCTAGATACCATCTATCAACCCCTCAGAAAGCAGGAGACAACAGCTTCGCTTCACTTAGAGGTCGCCACTGATGATGTTACCTAGCCAGGTAATGAAACGTCTGGATATCAAACCTACAGCTCAGCGAGCAAACCTACACCATATTTACAATGTTTCCAGGAATTTAGTACCTGCTTTGAAGTGTGCTCTCATCAATGTCTTAGTTGAACTATAACCTGGTGTTGTGTCCTTTTTAACTCACAGTACAAGGGTGTCAATTTGAGATTGAGATGAGAAAGGATTTCTTGTCTCAATGAGTTCTGAGTCTTTGGAACTCCTTATCACAGAGAGCTGTTGTGACAGAGTTTTTGTGTATAGTTAAAGCTGAGATAGATAGATCCTTGATCAGTCGCGGAATTCAGGGTTTTCGGGAAAGGGCAGGAAAGTGGTTTTGATGAATGTCAGATCAAGCATGATTCTATTGAATATTGGAGTTGAGAGATTTTAAAAAGGAGTCTTAGTCCTGTATTCAGCAACACAAATCAATCTTTATTCAGAGCTCATTACCATGCAGCTTGGGAGAGGCCTCTGGTGACAGACTCCAAGACACTCCCCCTCTCCCAATAAAGTACAGGGTAATTATACATTCTGCATAACAATAGTTACATGCAAAATTGACATCAGCACTTGCCACCTCCCCCTGACCATTCTGCCCCTCCCCAGACATTAGCCAACTGCATCATACTGAGTGGGTGCTGTTGGTACCTTGTGAAGCTGCAATTGCTTGTTTCCCTGAAGTCATAATTAGAAGTAATGCTTTACAATTTCCCCCTTACAGTGCTATCTGATTTTAGATGTCCTTTCACAAGGTTATCTGTTTAGACCTTTTGTTATATGTCATGCCAACCTTGGTGTTTATATCACTTGTCCTTCAATGATCCCCTGCTGACAAGATGGGGATTCATTCTATTATCTACAGCCACTCTGGCTATTGAGGGAGTGCAGTGTAGATTCATGAGGTCAATTCCTGGAATGGCGGGACTACCTTACGCTGAAAGACTGGAGCGACTGGGCTTGTATACCCTTGAGTTTAGAAGACTGAGAGGGGATCTGATTGAGACATATAAGATTATCAAAGGATTGGACACTCTGGAGGCAGGAAACATGTTTCCGCTGATGGGTGAGTGCCGAACCAGAGGACACAGCTTAAAAGTACGCGGTAGACCATTTAGGACAGAGATGAGGAGAAACGTCTTCACCCAGAGAGTGGTGGCTGTGTGGAATGCTCTGCCCCAGAGGGCGGTGGAGACCCAGTCTCTGGATTCATTTAAGAAAGAGTTGGATAGAGCTCTCAAGGATAGTGGAATCAAGGGTTATGGAGATAAGGCAGGAACAGGATACTGATTGAGGATGATCAGCCATGATCATATTGAATGGTGGTGCAGGCTCAAAGGGCAGAATGGCCTACTCCTGCACCTATTGTTTATTGTCTATTGTCTAAAGGAATTTAAATAAATTGATTAACATTTGTTTGTTTGTTGCACTTATAATTTCAGTATACCTACATATATAATACATAATGGCAACTTTTTAAAAAGCCTTTGATTACGGTGGGATCAGAATTTTCCTTCTACACATTACTAAATAACAAGCTTTCTCTCTCCCACTAAGATTTCTATAAGACACCTTTATTTTCTTATCTGTTTACCATGTGTAGAGGGCTACGATTCTGACTGTGGAAACTGCTGTCTCAACTAACAATTCTCATCAGCCATTTGCTACTCCAACAGGGGCTGAATGGCCTACATTTGTTTTACTTATTATGACCTTATGGTCTCATGGTCGTCAATATCTGAATTTTGATCTTCTTGTTCTACATTCAGAATTTTTGCTAAATTGCATTAATTGCATCAGGTTGTTGAAATTTTGCTGTTGAAGAACAAAAACTGAAAGCTGTTTAAATTTCTACGTTCTGAATAATTTCTTCAATGAAAAGTTTGGTTTTCCTTTACCAGTGATGAAAATGTTTAATATGGCTAAATAATTTCTAAAAGACCTATGACTAGAAATGTTCTCAGATGGAATCAATCAATAAGATTCAACATTTGATTGTATCAAAGATGGCTACTATGACATCACTCACGCCAATATTTTTGTGACAAGATATTTTTGTACCAAGTTCAAAACATTATGATAAGATTCATGTTCCTTCGTTTTATTTCCAATTTGTTGTATCGCAATGATTGAAAGTGATAACATTTCTTTGTAGCTGAATAAAACATTTTTGCTCTAAAACCATTGAAGTAATAAAGATTTAGCTAATTTCACCATTAGAGCTCCGAGACTTTGAACTTTTATGAACAACTCTTATTTTCAATTTTTCAACCAATTTGTTTTTGTAAAGTTTTATTAACTTGTTTATTGTTAACATTGTCAAGTAAATAATTTAGAAATTATTAAATCACTGAATAGTCACCACTCTGTTTCTCAGCCTAGTTTTTTGGGTGGAAATAATTTTTTCTCTAAGGGATTGAATCTGCTTTGAGTTCCAGTAATTGGCTTCGACTTGTGGGCGTTTGATCTGAATCTATCCCTTTGCTGTTAGTGGGCCTTTAGTGCTCTTGCCGTGCTTTTTAAAAAGCTTGTTTCTCCTTTTATTTGCTGTAAAGTGTTTTATTAACTTTCAGGTGCTTTGATGGTTTGTAGATAGGAGATATCTCTATGCAGAGAGATTTTCTTTTCTTCACAGCAACTGTTATCTCTGCGGCCATTCTGGCTACAAGCTGGTTTTAAACCCATCATGTTTTTCTTGAGTTCTTCTCCAGACAATGTTTCTTGATCTTCACAGGTGCCAATATTCTCCAGGTAGTAAGTCCTGTCATTGGTACCATGCTTTGCTGTGTAATGTTTACATACAGCATCGACAGGTTTGGATTCAAAACAGACTGATCGTGGTGACGGCAAGTTCAGAAACTTGCACTTCTTGTTTACAATATATATATAAACAACTTGGAGGAAGGAAGTGAATGTACTGTAGCCAAATTTACAGGCAACACAGATGGAAAGGCAGGTTGCAAGATGAAAACAGTGTACAGAGAGATATTGATAAATAAGTGGACAAAAGTTGGCAAATGGAGTTTAATGTGGGAACCGTGAAGTTGTTCATTTTGGAAGAGCGAACAAAAGACCAGAATAATATTTAAATGGAGAAAAATTGCAGAAAGCTGCAGCACTTAGGGGTGTAGGGGGTACTTGAGCGCTAAACACAGACAGCTAGTAACAGGTGCAGCAGATAATCAGGGAGGCTAATGGAATGTTGGCTCTCATTTCAAAGGGGTTAGAGTATAACAATATGGACGTCTTAGTGCAACTGTACAAGGAGCTGGTGAGACATCTGGCAAACCATCTGCAGTTTTAGTCCACCTTTTTGAATATAGATATCATTTTAGTGGAGGCACTTCAGAACAGGTTCATGAGAATGATCCCTGTTATGGAGAGATTGTCTTATGAGCCAAAGGCTAAAGTACTCACTGAAATTGAGAAGAGTGAGAAATGATTTCATTGAAACAATTGGGATTCTTAGGAGGTTTGACCAGGATGAGAGGATGATTTCCCCTCATGGGAGAGTCGAGGACCAAAAGGCACAGCCTCAATTTAAGATTGAGATGAGGAGGAATTTCTTCACTTAGAGGATGGAGTGTCTTTTGAACTCCTTGCCACAGAGGGCTGTGGGAGCAGAGTCCTTGTATATATTTAAGGCTGAGATAGATAGATGCTTAATCGGTGAGGGAATCAAGGGTTATGGGTAAAGGACAGGAAAGTGGACTTGAGGAGTGTTGAATTAGCCATGATCCTAATGAGTGACAGATCAGCTTTGAGGGGCCAAATGGCCGCATTTGCTGACATCAATGCATGCGTACTATGCCGCAATTTGAATTGTGCATTGCTGGATTTCAGGAGGATGTGGCAGGAGTGGGGGAAGAGAGTTGAAATGGGAGGTGAAGAGAATTGGGGAGGGTGGGATAAAGTCAGTCGAGGGGAGGTAAAGGATCAAAACGCGTGGTGCTAGAAAAGCACAGTCAGTCAGGCAGCATCTGAGGAGCAGATAAGCTCTTCATCAGGAATGTGGGTGCGGGGACCCTAAGGGGGCTGAGAGATAAATGGGAACGGGGTGGGGCTGGGGAAAAGGTAACCAGGAATGCGATAGGTAGATGAAGGTGGGGGTTGGTGGTGATAAGTCGCAGTGGAGGGTGGAGCGGATAGGTGGGAAGGAAGATGGACAAGTAGGACAGTTCAATAGAGCAGTGCCAAGTTTGAGGGTTGGATCGGAGATAACATGGGGGTAGGGGAGATGAGGAAACTGATGAAATCAACATTGATCCTGTGTCGTTGGAGGGTCCCAAGGTGGAAGATGAGGTGTTCTTCCTCCAGTCGTCAGGTGGCTAGGATTTGGCGATGGGGGAGGACCAGGGCTTGCGGTGTGGGAGGGAGAGTTGAAGTGGTCAGCTACAGGGTGGTGGGGTTGCTTAGTATGTGTCCCCCAGAGATGTTCTCTGAAATGTTCCGCAAGTTGGTGTTCTGTCTTCCCAATGTAGAGGAGACCACATCGACAGCAACGTACACTGTAGGTGAAGTGTTTGGATGTGCCGGAAAATCTCTGCCGGATGTGGAAGGCTCCTTTGGGGCCTTGGATGGAGGTAAGGTATGGGGACAGGGTTTACACCTCTTGCAGTGGCAAGGGAAGGTGCCAGGAGTGGAGGGTGGGTTGGTGGGGGGGGGCGTGGACCTAACGAGGGAGTCGCAGAGGGAACGGTCTCTGCGGAATGCTGAAAGGGGCGGGGAGAGAAATATATCTCTGGTGATAGGGTGTGATTGTAGGTGGTGGAAATAGCAGAGGATGATGCACTGTATCCAGAGATTGGTAGGGTGGAAGGTGAGGACCAGGGGTGTTCTATCCATGTTGCAGTTAGAGGGGTGGAATTCAAAGGTGGAGGTACGGGAAGTGGAGGAGATGTGCTGGAGGACATTGTTGACCACATAAGAGGGGAAATTGCAATCCTTGAAGTAGGAGGCCATCTGGGATGTTCGGGAGTAGAATCAATTCTCCTGGGAGCAGATGCAATGGAGGCAGGGGGATTGGGAGAAAGGGATAGCTTTTTTATGGGAGGAGGGCTGGTGGGAGAAGGTATAGTCCAGGTAGCTGTGGGAGTTGGTGGGTTTGAAGTAGACGTCCGTGTTGAATCAGTCACTGAAAATGGAGATGGAGAGGTCCAGGAAGGGGAGGGAGGTGTCCGATATGGTCCAGGTGAACTTGAGGTCAGGGTGGAAGGTGTTTGTGAAGTTGATGAACTGTTCAACATCCATGTTGGAGTATGAAGTTGCGCCAATACAGTCATCAATGTAGTGGAGGAAAAGGTGGGGAATAGTGCCAGTATAACTGTGGAAGATGGACTGTTCCAATGAAGAGGCAGGCATAGCTGGGGTCCATGCGGGTGCCCATGCCTACCCCTTTGGTCTGAATGAAGTGGGATGATTCAAAGGAGATGTTGAGGGTGAAGATTAGTTCAGTCAATCAAATGAGTGAGTCAGTGGAAGGGTACTGGTTGGGTCGACAGGAGAGGAAGAAACAGAGGGCTTGAAGGCCTTCATCATAATGGATGGATGTGTACAGGGACTGGATGTCTATGGTGAAGGTGAGGCATTGGGAGCTGGGGAACCAAAAGTCACAGAGGAGGTGGAGGGCATGGAGTGTCCCAAATGTACGAGGGGAGATCCTGGACCAAGGAGAACAGGATGCTGTCATGGTATGCGGAGATAAGTTTGGTGGGGCAGGAGGTGATGGGTCGACTGGGGTAGCCAGGTTTGTGAAATTTGGGTAAGAAGTAGAACTGGGCAGTGCAGGGATCATGAACTATGAGATTGGAGGCAGTGTCCTCTACATTGGGGAGACTGGGTGCCAACTTGCAGAACGTTTCAGAGAACATCTCTGGGACATACACACTAAACAGCCCCTCTGCCCTGTGGCTGACCGCTTCAATGCACCCTCCCCCTCCATCAAGGACATGCGAATCCTGGGTGTCTCCCACCGTGAAATCCTAGCCACCTGACAACTGGAGGAAGAACACCTTATCTTCTGCCTTTGGACACTCCAACCAGATGGAATTAATGTCGATTTCACCAATTTCCTCACCTCCCCTACCCTGACGTTATCCAAGATCCAACCCTCCTACTCAGCACCACTCTCTTGAACTGTCCTACCTGTCCCTCTTCCTTCCCATCTATTCGCTCCACCCTCCGCTCTAATCTACAATCATCACCCCCACCTGCATCTACCCATCACATTCCTCGTCACCTTTCCCAGCTCTGCCCTCCTCCAATTTATCTCTCAGCTCCCTTGAGACCCACCCCTCCCCACAATCCTGATGAAGAGCTTATGCTCGAACTGTTGACTGTCCTGCTTCTCGGTTGCTGCCTGACCGGCTGTGCTTTTCCAGTGCCATGCTTTTTAACTCTGATCTTCAGCATTTGCAGCCATTACTTTCTCCAAGGCGAGGTATAGACAGTCACGGTGGGGGTGGAGCAGAGGCAGGGAGATCAGGAGGACCCTGGACGTGGGATGAATGGGGGGAGATCAGGAGCCAGGAGAGAACTAGAGGGGAGGTTTGGGGTTTGGGGAGAGAATGTGGTGTGGTGGGGGGTGCAGGACAAAGAGACCCAAGAAAAGAGAGCCCAGGAATGGGATAATGTAGAAGGTAAATGGAGGGGTAGAGGTCCTCCTGGCTCTTGGTGTCTCCTTGTCACCCCTTCAAAATTGTGCACACTTCCTTGCACATATGATGTAATGTGCAAATGGCATCAGTGTCTGGAACCGTGCATGCCCCAATTAGCACTCATGTGTAGATGCCAGCAAACACTGCCTGTCTCTTTTCCCAGGGTAACAACCCCATCTTCTCCATCTAGCCAGGTAAATGAGGTCCATCAACATTGGAACTATTCTTGTCAATCTGTTCTGCATCATCGCTAAATGCCTTAACATTCTTCCTAAAATGTGACACAATACTCAAATTGAAGCAGAACTAGAGTTTTGTAAAGGTTCCTGATTTGTAATCTGTGCACATATCTATAATGTTCAGTATTCTTTCCCACCAAAGTTAATGATGTGGCCATATATTGCCAGGACCATCTGCTTCTGCACACTTTTAGAATTGTATAATTTAGTTTACATTACCTTTCCTTGGAACTTCACACTTCTCTGCATTAAGTGCCATCTGCCATATATCCATCTATCCCTAGCTTATAAAGTCATTGAGTCATACAGCACGAGTTGGACCGAAAGGTATGCAGACCAGATATCCTAAACTGATCTAGTCCCATTTGCCAGAATTTAGCCTATATCCTTCTAAATCCTTCTTGTTCACATACCCAACTGGATGCCTTTAAATGTTGTAATTGTACCCACCTCCACCAGCAGTTCACTACTCTCTGTGTGGAAAAGTTGCCCCTCAGGTCTTTTTTAAATCTGTTCCTTCTCACCTTAAACCTGTGCCCTCTAGTTTTGGACTCCTCTACCCTGGGGGGAAAAAAAAACCTTGGCTATTCACCCTATCCATGACCGTCATTATTTTATAAACTTTTATAAGGTCACCGCTCAGCCTTTGACATTCTAGTGAAAACAGCCGCAGCCTATTCTGCATCTCCCTAAAGCTCTCCAATCCTGGCAACATCCTTGTAAATCTTTTCTGAACACTTTCATGTTTAACATCATCTTTCCAAGCAATGAGACCAGAATTGAATGCAGTATTCTAAAAATGACCTTGTTGGAAGTCTATCAATATTCTCCTCAGTTCACATTTGTCTCGTCTGAGAATTCTGAATTTCTACTCTTGATACTGAGTGCAGATCATCAGCACAGATCAAGATAAAAAGTGATACTCGTACTGATTTCTGGGAAGCCTATTATATCGCTTCCTCCAGTCCCACAAACAACGCATCATGATTCTTTCTGACTCAGCCAATTTCCTATCCATGATGCCATCATCCCCTTATTCTACTTGCTGTAGTTTTGCTGACAAATCTATTTACAGGACTCTTTATGAAAAAAAATGTTTGGAAGTCCATTAATATCACAGTAACTGCATTATCCTCATCAAACCTTTAAATCTTAGCAAAAATACCTCAACAAAATCAGTTAAATGTTCACCTTGCATGACATAAAGAAGCGACTGAATATTAGCTGAAGCTTAGAGGCTTGAGTAAATGGGACATCAGTGAGGACAGCATTCAGTAATTGTGAACATAAAGAAGGTAGAGACGAAGATTGCTGCAGCACACTCTGTCCAGGTGATAACAGCAAACAGTGGAAGGCATAGGATACTACAAAGCCTATGGACCTGGACAACAGTAATAGTACTGGAGAGTTATGCTCCAGAATTAGCCATGTACCTACCCTAGCCAAGCTATTACAATACAGAGACAACACTTGTATCTGTCTGACAGAGCCAAACTTTGTCTTGTGCACAAAAAAATGGGAGGATTTCAGGAAAAACAACAGGAGGGGGAGTGAGAGGAAAGAATCATTTGGCGTCCCCTTGAAGAGAACACTAGCTCAGCGAGGTAACTGAGTTTTCCCACTTTATTCCGAGACTTGACGAGGCAGAGGTACAAGCATTTGTTTATGTTTCACGCAGTTAGCACAGCAGTCAAAGTGACCAGTCCAACATACACCCTTATTATTGCAGAACAAGCTTTCAGGGAAAGCTCACAAAATTTACTCTGTTGTACCTCAAGAATGCACCACTAATTATGAGGTGGTAAAACAACTATCTGGGTGTAGTAGTTAAGTGTCAAAGCCATAACATCAGAAATTACATACCCTCAGGGAACAACCTGACCATAGGTAGACATAGCTAGAATTTGAAAGCCTTTAAATAGCTGGTTTCTGACCATTCCTACAAGCACTTCAAACAGGATCCACTTCAAAAATTAGTTGTGAAATAATTCTCAAGGTTTTTAGAAACACCATCTCCTTCCCAATAAGAATATCAGCAGAGAAACAGAGAGGGCCTAGGCCCAGGCTGGTTGCCACCTTGACTGATGATTATGAGCTGATTCACCAACCTATGTTCCAGAAGAAACCCTCCTCTGCTGAACCCCAACCAAATGGGGAGAGTGACAGGAAACTGGGTATCCAAGGGAGTCGTACAACAGGGCAGTGAATCCTTCTGCTAATTAAACCAACAACCGAGAAAAGCTCACCTCATAGTCTGTTAAAGTAGGAGTGACAGAGAACTCACAATTTCCACTATTTAAAGAAAAATAATAACAATTTATTTATTCCTTCAGTTTAAAAGTGAACATTAAACAGCTATTCACAACTGTAAGCCCTCCTTTCTCTTAACTGCTTGTTATCTGCCTCCAACTCTATAACAATATACTGTTCCAATAAAAGTTGTATTAAAATTACAACTTAATTTCAAAACCACACAACGGCTGTCATCTCAGGTGTACTCTTTCTTTCAACTGAAATCTCCCTCGGTTATCTTCTGTATTTTACTGCAAAGATGTTTCATAGGAAAAAGGTACCTTTGATGGAGAATCTTTTGAATAGCAGTCTCTCTTGATGGCAGTTGTTATCTGTCTAACTTTCTAAATGTCTGCTTTTTTATACCTCTACTGTCGGATAGTCTCATTGGTTTGAGGTGGACAAAAACAAATTCAAACTCAATTGGGTTTTAGTATCCTGGGGCATAATTTAAACTGATTTGACAACCATTCAAATTTAACCAAACTGCAACCAAGACTCAGGCATTTGTTTCAGAGCCAAATGTTACATATTTTCAATTTCCAGTACACTGAGACTGCTAGCTAATCATATGACAGGTGCTTGTAAGCTCTTAGTGCAAAACAGCCTCCACACTCTCTTAATGGTACAGTACACACCTTCAACTTAATAACAGGAGTGAAGGAAATGCTGGGGCCTTCCTTAAGCCAGAAAACATGGTGTTGAGACAAAATGTGAGGACAAAAAGCCCAGTGTGTTTCAACTATCAAAAGGTAGGGCACATCCAGGCTAAAAACTGGAGGCTACAAGAAAACCTGATGGCACAGAGAAGCCAGGCTATACCGCCCTTGCCTACATGATGGTGAATATGGGAAAGCCCCTCTCTTAAGGCAACATTCTGATCAGCCAGGCCCAGGTTCAGGAGATGATTATTTAAAGGCTGGAGCACCAACTCAGAGCCGAGCAGCAGTAACTAGAGCTCCCAGTTGTTGTATGCACAAGACAGACTGCTCTGCTTTGACTACAAAAGTTAATGTAGTGACCACAGGAAATTCCTACCCGATACCTGGCTGGAAGACTGCATAAATAAGTTAGGTAAAGCAGCCTTTATTACCAAGATAGATTTATTAAAAAGATGCTAGCAGGTTCCCATGACCGCCCACATAAAGGAAATCTCTGCCTTTGTAACTCCAAAATGGGTCTACTCATGTTGAATCATACAATCCAGACTCCAAAATGCCCTTGCCATCTTGCAAAGGCCAGTGAAAGAAATATATGAACTGTTTCGAGAGGCCATTCCAAATATATCACTGCAATTGTATTGCTGACAGACCTAGTATAGGATGAAAGCAAAATATTATGGACTGAGTAATGCCAATAGTGACATTTTTGAAAATTTGAAGGCTATTTTAATAAATGAACCTGCGACTGCAGTTCCAAACTTTAACCAAGTATTTTGAAAAGCCATAGTGTGCGACATCAGGTAGTCACTGTCCTCTTTCAGGGAGGTGAATTGGAATAAATACACCAATTGAGTGCTTCTTCATAAAAATACAAATAAGCATCAGATATGGTACTCCAAAGTAGGGAAGTAAACTCATGAGTTATTACTGGCTTTCAAACACTTCCAGATACCGATCAAAAATAGGTACAGAGTGACCATAGTCACCATCATGACCATGATGCATTAACGTTTATGGAAAAACTTAAGACCCAGATCATTAGGTTATTCTACTGGGTTCGCTCCTTCAACAATACTTCTCAAAAATATACCCAAGTTACCAGAAATTGAATATGAGTGTAGATCTCGCTGTCAGAACTGAGAGAGACCTGGATGGAACTGAAGTGATAGAACTGACCAAGGTTAGGGGAATGAATGGTGAATCTCTGTTGTTTTATTTATTATTTCCTTCCTTACGAGTAAATCACATTTCATTACTCATGCAAGTGTCATAATCATATGTCATAACTCTGGATCGCCTATGCACGTATTGAATATTAATTGCAATATTTCTTTTAAAAAGGTCATATAATCAAACAGAAAAAAAGATCTGCTGGAAATCAGCAATTGCTGGAAAAACTCAGGATGCCTGGCAGCATCCGTGGAGAGAAAGCAGAGTTAATGTTTTGGTTAATGTTTTGAAAGAGAATGAAAAAGGTAAAACTAAACCTGAAAACCAAAAGGTACCCCAAAAACTAAGATGCAGACTTAAAACAAATGTCAAGAATCATTCTTAGAAAAAGAAAATTACTTTATGTTCTTGTGGTGCTTCATGTCACCAGAATGAAATTCCACCTGTTGATTGTTCTCAAACTTAAAAGTTGGAATGGGTACAAATTGACTCGCAAATAAACAAGCATAAACATGAAATATAAACACCTTTATTCAAAATTTGTAAAATACATCATGTTCTGAGAAAAATAAATTCAAATATAACTCGTCTGATAGATTTAAAAGATTGTAAAACTTCAAACAATGAGTTAAATATTAAATAAATTAAAACTTTTACCAGCAGCTTTTTTAATGCATTGTTAAAAAATACATTGTGTAAATTCTGTAATATTTGGTCCTTATGGCTAGTGTGGAAGATTAATGTGATTACGTGATTTTTGTAATGAAATAATAAGATGAAGTTATAAAAGTCAAATGAACTAAGTTTTGTTGTCAGAAATAATCAGTAGTCTGGTAAAAGAAATTCACATGGTCTAAAATATCCAAATACATACTGAACATTAATTTCAGAGTACCCTGTCCAAGATTGACCTTGGATCAATAATGGGCATAATTTGCACGTTAGTCATGATTGTGGTTTGATCTCAACCCATAAATTCAGTGAAAAGCATTTACATATTGTTGTCACACCCCAAATGTCTGAAACCTGTCAGTAACCTTTAAGTTCACTATTAATGTTAAAAATAAGTCAAGACAATTTTTTTAACATGCAATTATATAAGCAATTTTTGACAGTATAATTTTGTCTTCAAACAAATTTGATAAAGTGAAATAGAAACAATAATCCAATAATTAATAGAATCTGGGGTGTATATGCTGATCTGCCACTTGAACATATTAATGCAAAATTAATGAGAATTCTTGCCGGACCATATCATTCTGGTTTGAGTTCACAGTATAAGGTCGCATTTTAAAAAGTGTTCGAGCAGTCTAGAGGACTATATAGGCTCTTAAATATAACTTTCAATATTTTTAATGTGAGGAAAAAGCATATGTTTTTTCTACATTAAAACTGATCTGACTGAGAAGGGAGCTCTCTTAATGAACCCAAGATTCTTATTCCTAATCTCTTATCTGCTTGAGAAGATTACCAAGCATAATGGCTATGCTTTACTAATATGTAAGAAATCCAGCTTTTTACATTCCTCTGGTTAAGTCATGGAAAATTAGCTGATACTAACTTTTGCAACTGAATGGAAAGTGCACAAAAACTTTAGCTTGGAGCAGTATTGTTATCAGAATAAAAAACATCGATTGCAAAGGGATCAAAGATAAATCGCATACACAGAAAAACAGAAACTGCTGGAGAAACTCAACAGGTCTGCCACCATCTGTGGGGAGAAGGCAGAGTTAACATTTGGGGTCCAACAACCCAATGGTTTTGGTTAATTATCTTTCAAAAAAGACCAGAGGAAAAAAACTTTCCATAATGATTTGGAATAGGTAAAATATTTAACTGGAGATTCATCAGCAACCATTCTTTATGTATGTACTGCGACATACAAAAGTGTTATTCTATCACATATTATATATTAGGCACACAAAATAAAAATGTCAAACAAAAAAGCAGATGCAAGAAATCCTAAATATAGAAAATGCTTGTTATAAATGATGATCTCCATAACTCTCTCCACAGATGCTGCTTCAGTGTTTCCGTCATTTTTTGCTTATATTAGTAAATATTTATTTTATTGAAGAACAACATGTAATTAAAGGAAAAAAAAACAAGGAAAAAACACAGAGTGGAGAATCTGCCAGAATTAAACATTCTCTTCAAAGGGCTACAGAGAAAGACTGGAAAACAAGTGTTTCACAATAAATACACTGAAGGGATTCTCCTAACTTGTGTGCTCAATGTCATTCTGTGAAAAATGCAAAGTTAGTTTACATTTTTCTAAATAACCCAGAAAGATTAACAAGAATAAACAGTTGAGGAACTGATCTTGTTGCCATTCCTCTTTATAATAACCACATTCTTATATCTGCATCTAGCTTTATTAAAATCCATCAAATAAACCTTAGTAATGGATAACCTGATTTTGTCAGAAACATACATAACACATACACAGATCCATCTTTTTGGTATACATAATTATTTAATATAAATTGACTGAGTACTAAGTGCCTTTATAACCTTGTAAATATGGTTGATCCTTATGTCTGTTAAACTTGTGAAGATAAAATAGCAACTACCTCCTTTCATTAAACTGTCCACTTTTTAAAAATTCCATTATTCTTTGACAAGATATGCACATCACCAACAAGGCCAGTACTTAATCCCCATCCCTAATTATCTTTGAACTGAATGGCTTGCTAGCCTATTTCAGAGGACAGCTAACAATCAATCATATTGTTATGTGCCTGGACTTGCATATAGACCAAACCAAGTAAAGGACATTCGTGAACCAGATGGGATTTTACAACAACTGACAATGATTTCATGGTCACCACTGAGACTAGCTTTATATTTGAAATATTTTAACAAATTAGTAATTGAATTTAAATTCCATCAGTTTCCATTAGTGGGATTTGAACTCATATACTTAGTATTTTAGCCTGGCCCTCTGTATTACTGATGAGAGAACGTTTCTGATATACTGTCTTGTTCAACAATTAAACATCTGCATAGTTAACATGATAGAAATTTAAAACCTTATTTAAGCATTTCGTCATTGTTGTGTACATACAGTTTGTACTACACTTCAAATAACATTTTGTCTAAAAACACTTTCACAAGTTTAGTTATGACCGAGGATACAGTATATTTTAGCTTGAATATAGAGTGCTAAAATATTGCTTTATGCTTAATTCCTTACAAAGTTATCAATCTTAGCCATAAAGCACATGGATCCATGGGGGAAGAAGAATAAGAGAGAGAATCTCTAAGATTCATATGGAGCATAAAACTCAAGTACAGGCTGAAACACAATGTATATCTTGGGAAGTAAGCTACAAAAGTACTAAAATTTCAATTGTCTGAGCTGGACATACATATTTAGGAATGGACAAGTGTGTACTGCTTTCAGTTTGCTGAACAATAAAGCAAACTACTTACCTGAAGAACAAGTTTATACATAAGCTCAAACCCACTGCTAATTTCAAGAATAACCTTTAAATTATTTCCAAAATATTCTCCCTCTGTTCATTATCAGCAATGCACAGGATTCCAACAAAAAAATGTTGCTTCATCAGTGTGGGAATCCCTGAAAAGCCTTTCTTCTATGTTTAAAGGTATATAATTTACATATTTAAAAGATCAACCTGAACTGCTAATATTTAAACATAATTGCATCATTGTAAATTATGTCAGAGAAAAGTCAGCGATTAAACAAAATGCACCATTTTAAAGTAATTACAAGTTTAATAAAACTGCAAAAAAACTATTTATTTCTAGCTAGCTTGTAGAATTATAAGATTAACAATGACGTCTTTGTTACATGTTCCATGGTGCGCACATCATTTCTATTTCAACAAAATGCAAGTCTATAGCATTGCTACAGCAGGAGACTACTGAAAACTTGCTGAATTAAAAAAACATTGAAGATAGGTTTTAAATAATCTTTAGTGATTAAAGTGTTTTAAAAAGTGATGGATCTCCATAAAAAAAATGTACAAATCCATCGAGAAGATTTAAAATAGTAATTCATAGGATTCCTGATGAAGGGTTTATGCCCGAAACGTCAAATTTCCTATTCCTTGGATGCTGCCTAACCTGCTGTGCATTAACCAGCAACACATTTTCAGCTAAAATAGCACTAAGCCAATGTATACAAGTATTTTCAATTAGAAAATACTTTCTGCATGGGAACTTTACATATTTTTATAACAAAATAGCAGTAAGGGAATTTTACTTACTGAAAAGAATTACAGAGCATAGCAGCATTACACCCAATGCAAATTCTCAACACCTTTTCCCACCTTTATTATACTAAACTTAAAAATGCGTGAATCTTTACTGCTTTAAAACAATAATAAATACCAGGTACAGTGAAGAACTTTATTAGTTAAAATTTATGTGTCACATTTGCAAACACAAATTTTGTGCAAAGGGCTACAAAATTACAAATTCAATTTTATTTCTTAAAAAGGACTTATTTTGTTGTGGTTCTGTTCACCGAGCTGGAAGTTTTTGTTGCAAACGTTTCGTCCCCTGGCTAGGCGACATCATCAGTGCTCTGGAGCCTCCTGCGAAGCGCTTCTTTGATGTTTCTTCCGGTATTTATAGTGGTCTGTCCTTGCCGCTTCCGGGTGTCAGTTTCAGCTGTCCGCTGTAGTGGTTGGTATATTGGGTCCAGGTCGATGTGTCTGTTGATGGAATTTGTGGATGAATGCCATGCCTCTAGGAATTCCCTGGCTGTTCTCTGTCTGGCTTGCCCTATGATAGTAGTGTTTTCCCAGTCGAATTCATGTTGCTTGTTGTCTGCGTGTGTGGCTACTAGGGATAGCTGGTCGTGTCGTTTCGTGGCTAGTTGATGTTCATGTATGAGGATTGTTAGCTGTCTTCCTGTTTGTCCTATATAGTGTTTTGTGCAGTCCTTGCATGGTATTTTGTAAACTACATTAGTTTTGCTCATGTTGGGTATCGGGTCCTTTGTTCTAGTGAGTTGTTGTCTGAGCGTGGCTGTTGGTTTGTGTGCCGTTATGAGTCCTAAGGGTCGCAGTAGTCTGGCTGTCAGTTCTGAAACGCTCCTGATGTATGGTAGTGTGGCTAGTCCTTTTGGTTGTGGCATGTCCTCGTTCCGTGGTCTGTCTCTTAGGCATCTGTTGATAAAGTTGCGTGGGTATCCGTTTTTGGCGAATACCTTGTATAGGTGTTCCTCTTCCTCTTTAGTTCAGTACACCAGAACTGCAAAAAGAGGAAGAGGAACACCTATACAAGGTATTCGCCAAAAACGGATACCTGCGCAACTTTATCAACAGATGCCTAAGAGACAGACCACGGAACGAGGACATGCCACAACCAAAAGGACTAGCCACACTACCATACATCAGGAGCGTTTCAGAACTGACAGCCAGACTACTGTGACCCTTAGGACTCATAACAGCACACAAACCAACAGCCACGCTCAGACAACAACTCACTAGAACAAAGGACCCGATACCCAACATGAGCAAAACTAATGTAGTTTACAAAATACCATGCAAGGACTGCACAAAACACTATATAGGACAAACAGGAAGACAGCTAACAATCCACATACATGAACATCAACTAGCCACGAAACGACACGACCAGCTATCCCTAGTAGCCACACACGCAGACAACAAGCAACATGAATTCGACTGGGAAAACACTACTATCGTAGGGCAAGCCAGACAGAGAACAGCCAGGGAATTCCTAGAGGCATGGCATTCATCCACAAACTCCATCAACAAACACATCGACCTGGACCCAATATACCAACCACTACAGCGGACAGCTGAAACCGACACCCAGAAGCGGCAAGGATAGACCACTATAAATACCGGAAGAAACATCAAAGAAGCGCTTCGCAGGGGGCTCCAGAGCACTGATGATGTCGCCTAGCCGGGGACGAAACGTTTGCAACAAAAACTTCCAGCTCGGTGAACAGAACCACAACAACGAGCACCCGAGCTACAAATCTTCGCACAAACCTTGAAGGACTTATTTTACTCCGTCTCACTAATAGTTCTAGTATCCCACAAATTTTACTTTATACCGACTAAAGATAATCTTTCTGAAATTCAAGGGATGGCAAGGAGAAATCCTTTCAACTGTAGCATGTAGGTGGAGTAATCAATGAAACAAATTTTAGCAGTCTTGATGTTTCAGAATGGACAGTTCCTAACCTGTACTGATATTTCAAAATACTACAAAGAGAAACTAAAGGATTAGGACAATTATTTAAAAGAAATTTTAAAAAGGTTCAATCTTATGATGAGTATACTTATCAGAACAACATTTCAGGTTAAAATATGCCTTACCCCAGTACAAGTCAAATAGACATACTTCAACATACCATAATAAAAGTTTCATTGTATTCAATGCTGCTGGAAATCCCTGAGTGTTGCCACTTAAAAAGAAAGCACCACATGCTTAAATGCTTGTTTTGATGCAGTAACAATAAAACCACGAGATAGTTGCATACTTTCAGAATTGGGAAGGATTTTTCTCGTCAAATCATTCTTTAATTCAACTTGATTTTCACAACACCTTGCTGTAGCTCGGTGAATCTAAAACAAAACAAGCACGGATTGAATCAATTCAGTTGCCATTTGTAGCATTTTTTGCCACAGTGTCAGAAGATTGCAGAGTTTAAATTCCACCCCAGAGACTTGAGTATAATGAACTTGGCTGATACTCCAGTGCAGTATAAAGGAAATATCGCACTGTCAGAGGGGTTATCTTTTAAATGTTAAAAACAAAGGCCTTGTCTGCTGTCTCAGGTGGATGTAAAAGCATGTGATGCAATTTTGATTGAGAGTTGTCCTCAGTAACACAGCCAATATTTATCCCTTAATCAACATTTTAAAAGACAACCTGATCATTACTGCAATGGTCTTTGTGCAAGTTTGCTAGACACAAATTCTCACCTACATTTTATGCTTTAACCTTACTTAATTCGTTATATGATGCTTTGGAATGTCCAAAGTTGTGAGGTGTCATTTAAATGTAAGACTTTTTTTTAAATAGTACTCCCATTAATTGTTGCATTTAATAGCTGAAAATGCTATACTTTAAATAATTAAGATCATATTCAAATTAATGCATTCGACTAAGCACTTGAATTGCATCATAACAACAGACATTAATCCAAAAATGCAAGACTACATTTCCAAACATTTTCGATTAACCATCTTTGCTGAAAGCTCAAGTGGTTTATTTTCTTATTAGTATGTTTGCAATAGATTCCACTACCCCTGCCACCAAGAATAGTCACAAACAAGACCATTTGGTCAACAGCCAAAAGTCACTCATTGTGGGGATGTGGGTACAAGATTGGAGAGTGTTATATAGCTGTGAAGGAATTTAAAGAGGATAAGCTTAAACTATCATGTGCATAGGGTAAACAAACAATGTAGGTTATTAAGTTCAAGGGTAGCAGGTAATTAGATTTAGAATAGTTCAGTAATTGGACTGCTGCATTTTGGAAAGTTAAAGTTTTTGGAGGAAGGAACATGAGAAGCCAGTGGGGAAAACACTGGAGATGACAAAGCATGATTAAGGATTTCAGTGACAAAGAAGCTGCGATTGAAAAAATGTTGTGATGGTTGAAAGAAGTTGTATTGTGATTTATAGGAAGTGGAGTAGTATTAAACACCAAGTTATTGCACGGTTTGGTTCAATGTTTGTGAATGACTTGGGAAGAAGAGGAGAAGAGAGTTCCTAGGAGAAGCTGAAAACAATGTCTTCTCCATAATCACTCCAAGGATAAAGTATTCCCACTATCAGAGTGTTATCCTGCAATCTTTGCTTCTCTTAACAAAAAGAACTGATTCAGCATTGTATTATTCTCTTCCGTGCTTTGCAACAATGCATTTTGAGAAATTGAGACCACACAAATTTTTAAATGAAAATATTAAATATAATTTATTTAAAATCAGCATGATTGTTCCTGCGTACCCTTTTTTCATAAATAGGAGTCTAATCCAAATAGATTTATGAGAAGTGGTGTTGGCACATTGAAGGACAGAAACAATAAGTTGCTGCTTCAAAGAAGGACTTTTTTATTCTTATTGTTTTGGCAGAAAATAGAAAATATGAAATTTAAAACAGTTGACAGTGAGTAGGTCAACTAAAACATTACTCTTATCTGTTTTAACTTTCATTCTCTAAGAAGCTATATAGCCTAAACATACCTGAAGTTGTGGGTTTTGAGGTAGTCAATAACAGCTGGTTTAATACGTGCTACTCCTCCTTGGCTATGGCTTCCCCTTCCGGTTATGACAGTCAGGTAAGATTTACCACCTTTTTGTTGGTATTCTGAAATAAACAATTGTAAAAGTTGAAGCAGGTCTTGTCACTTCATGAATTAAGAAATGCATAAACAATGGCCTTCAAGCATTCTAATGGTCTTTTCTTGTTAAGTGTTACACAAGCTAGGCTCTCAGACAGATGGGTTTACCTAAAATCCTATTAATCAACTCATTTGATTTAAGTTATTTCCAGAAACAACAATAAGATAAACATGAAGATATTCAATTTAATCTAATCAGCAGTCATGATAATGCTAAAATTTTACCATCTCAAATTTCTATGTCAACCTTAATTCAATATTAGCACTCTCACTTTTAAGTCAGAAAGGATTAAGCCTTATTCCAGAGTTGCGAACACATGACATAGATCAATACTTAAGTGCAGTACTGAGGAAGTGCTGTTTTGTTAGAGATGCCATCTGTTGCAGGAGATAGTAAACTAAAGTCACATCCGGTATCTTGAGTTAATATTGCATATCCTATGAACAAATAGAATCCTCAAATAATGCCACTAAAATAAATTACCTGACCAATTGTTTTTGCCTGTCTGAGAGATTTGATATGCACAATTAGCAGCATTTCCGTAAATTACACTAGCAACTAGAATGTGAAAAAACCTCACTGGCTGTGAAATGCTTTGGAACTTTAATGCTATACAAATGCAGGCTTTATTCTTTTATGTATTAGTAACTGCATCACTATTCTTTATTATGTACACAGCTGATTTTAAAAATCCATTCTATCATCATAACAGCCGAAAATCCATCAAAACTCTATATTTCTACAGCCATTTTTGGACATTGTAGTCATTGTAAATTGTGAGTTGCCTTTTATTTTTGTAACCGTTTGTATTATTTTGAATCCTGTTTCTTACATTAAGTATACTTTCACAAGTATTTGAACGTAATAAATCAGTGCATGAGTTAGTCAAATTGTTCTTCAAGCATGCTTCATCACTCAAGAATTTTTTTTACTGTAGAGAGGCTGCGCCATTAAGTATAATCAAGGTTGAGATGTACAGATTATTAATCAACAAAGAATCAAGAGGTTAAAGGAAAAGGCAGGAAATTGGAAGTGAGCATTATCAGATTAGCTACGATTTCATTGATTAGTAGAGCAGAGTCAATGGGCCGAATGCCTAACTTCTGCTCCAAATCCTTTTGGTCTTATGACTGCAGCTGATTTTTAGCTTAACGTTACAACCTTTAAATACCCAAATAACCTTTGATTCCTAATTGGAGCAATTAAACTAGAGGACACACGAGAGGCCAGGAGTAGATGAGCAACAGCCCATGTTATAACATCTTGCCACCATTTGAATTAGAGATGTGCCATATTATAGACATATAGTAAGCAAAGCAACTTTCTTTATCTTTCCAGGGGTTGATTCCTTTAATTTCTTTGATGATATACATTATATGAGTGACTTACCATCGATCTTCTCAAATAGCACTTTTTCCAGGTGGTACTGGGCTTCTTCTACATGAAGGCCATGCAGATCTAAAACATTTTGAGGAAGTAAAGACACATTCACTTGCTTCAAAATTTTTACAGCAGCTCTGTGGTTGGCTTGTTTCATCTTTTCGCCATGAAGGTGACCCTTTAAAAATAGTGGTTGCATTAAAGCACAAAGTATTACATTGCAAACAGTTAAACTAACAAATTTCTGGCCAAGTAAAATAGTGCTTTTTAGCATCAAAAGGTTAATGTAATTCTAGTAAATGTAGTATGGTTTTCAAGACATTCTCACTGCTCTGAACTATCTGGACGTGCTCTGTACACCAGTACAAACCTTATTCTGGTTATGAGCAACTTGCACATCATAATAATTTGTATTCAAAGCACACTGAACTGAAGTTTCACTTCAGGGACAGGAAGCATCTATTTGGACTGTTTCTGATTCCAAATGTGCCCGTTCCAATAATGTAGGATTATGTTTCCAATCATTTCAGTTTATCAGATTTTCTGAAAGTTCAAATGATTTCTTTTTATAATCAGTAAAATCATAAAAACATTATCCCTTACATTTTTCTTCCCAATAATGGCCAGTGCAAGACCAAGTTCTAAACTCATTCCTAAAGGGGTAAAAAAAGCCAGGATTTTAAATGGGACACCTCTCAATTAATACAGAGACAGGTTCCTTATACAGTTAAGAGTGGCAAATGGTGTTTTTTTAAAATTCATTCACAGGATGAGAGTTGTCCTGAGGCAATTAAAAGTCAACCATGTGCTGTGGGTCTAGAGTCACATGTAGGCCAGACCAGGTAAGGATGGCCGTTTCTTTCCCTAGAAAACATGAGTGAATCAACTGGGATGTTTCCCGACAATTGACAATGGATTCATAGCTATCATTAGATTCTTATTCCAGATTTTCATTGAATTCAAATTCTATCATCTGCTATGATGGTATTTGAACCCAGCTCCCCAGAATTAACAGTCCAGTGATAAATACCACCAGACCCCATTGCCTCACCAAGCTAGATTCTATCAGAGACATTCCAATTGCAGCAAGTTGCAGTAAAAAGGAGTAGTTAACGATGTTTAAATATGAAAGTACTACCTCATCAACTTTTTGAAAAATTCAAATTGAAACCAGAGAAAGCAGCCATACTAATGCTGTGGGGTTAGAGGGGGAGATTTCTTTACAGAGTGACCTTTGGCTATATTTGCACACAAGGAGGGAACTCCAATAAGCCTAGTTGGAGTGTTGATATCCCAGCCTAGAATTGACTGCATGCTCCAGGCATTAAACTAAATCCTCTCCCATCCCGTCATGTCAGGACACCAGAAGCCAGCTGGAAAATCCCAGTTAGCCTCCTTAAACTACTGTTACATAGGCTCTTAATGACTTTGCTTGACAGCCTATCTGAAGGAAACAGGCAGCCCTTCCAGGGCCTGAATCTGCCTTCAAAAGGCTGGTGCTGGAAAATCATGCAAAACACCGTGCAAGGACTGTAACAAACACTACATTGGACAAACAGGCAGAAAACTAGCTACCAGGATATACGAACATCAACTAGCCACGAAACGACATGACCCTCTCTCATTAGTATCCTTACATACAGATGAGGAAGGACAGTACTCGACTGGGACAACACATCCATCCTAGGACTAGCCAAACAGAGACACACGAGAATTCCTAGAAGCATGGCATTCCAACCGGAACTCTATCAACAAACACATTGACTTGGACCTGATTTACCACCCATTGAGAAAAAGAACAGGAAATTACATCATGATAGGAAATGACATCACCAACCCAAAGAAACCCAAACATATCAATAGAAAGCAGGAATCATCAGCAGTGCTTCGTCCAGAGGTCACTGAAGATGTTACTTAGTATGGTGACAAAACATCTGAAAATGAACCTTCCAGCTCTGCGAGCAAACCTATATCCAGAACCTCAATCTGAGGCACAAATCTTCTCAAAACTCGCAATTCACTTGATCTATCCTGCCTGTACCTGACATATGCTTTTTTTTAAAAACAAACCCTCAATTTCATTAGTCATCCAGCATTCCTTATACCTACCAAACTTTCCTTTCACCGTGGCAGGACTATACTTTCTCTGGACTCTCGTTATCATTTTTCTGAAGGCTTCCCATTTTCCTGCTGTCCCTTTACCTGCGAACATCTGCCCCCAGTTAACTTTTGAAAGTTCTTGCCTAATACTGTCATAATTGGCCTTTCTCCAATTTAGAACTTTTAGATCTGGTCTCTCCTTTTCTATCACTATTTTAAAACTAATAGAATTACGGTCACTGGCCCCAATCTGCTCCTGCCCTGCCCTGCCTTATTTCCCAAGAGTAGGCCAAGTTTTGCACCTTCCCTAGTAGGTACATCCACATATTGAATTAGAAAATTTTCTTGTATACACACTTAACAAATTCCTCTTTGTCTTAACCCTTAACAGTCTCAGTCTATGTTTGGAAAGTTAAAATCCCCTACCATAACCACTCTATTATTCTTACAGATAGCTGAGATCTCCTTACAAATTTGTTTCTCAATTTCCCTCTGACTATTAGGGGGGGGGGTCTACAATACAATTTTAATAAGGTGATCATCGTTTTCTTATCATTTTGTCTTGAATGATATTTCCAACTGTTATGTTAAATTTCAATTTAGCATTGTCGTGCATTATTGGCGTGATATGATGGGGCTTCAGTGACTTAAGGGCTGTCATAATGAATTGAGTGCCACCATGGACATTCATTTGCATGAGAGAACTATGAATCTTTTTCAAAAAATTCTGAAGCAAATTTGGTTAGCACTGCTGCTTCACAGCGCCAGAGACCTGGGTTCAATTCCCGACTCAGGCGACTGACTGTGTGGAGTTTGCACGTTCTCCCCGTGTCTGCGTGGGTTTCCTCCGGGTGCTCCGGTTTCCTCCCACAGTCCAAAGATGTGCAGGTCAGGTAAATTGGCCATGCTAAATTGCCCATAGTGTTAGGTAAAGGGGTAGGGGTCTGGGTGGGTTGCGCTTCGGCGGGTCGGTGTGGACTTGTTGGGCTGAAGGGTCTGTTTCCACACTAAGTAATCTAATCTAATCTTCAAGAATATTCAAATCAACAGGTCACTTTTTGGAGGGAAACAACAGCAACCAGGAGTGTACATTTTATGGTAGAAAAACCTCATTTCTGGACTGTCCAAACTTATTTGAACTTTGGAGTCCTAGCTTTACATTAAAATGGCTCTGTCTCACCTAAAGTCTGTTTGAGAGAGACACTTGTTACTGTAATGTACATTGTAAAATTGATTTCCTTGTGCCAGAGCTTGTTGGCATGAAAAATTCAAGCTGCACAGTACTGAGCCTTCAGGAGGCTGACTAATTTCCTAATTAATTTGGGAACTCCAAGTCTGCTCTCATTCATTTCTTCAGTGGGTGAGGGGGGGGGTCAGGCCATTTTAAAGCCAGTGAGAGTGCCTTGCATCAAGGCAGTAATCACTCAAAGCCAGTTTTAATGCAATACTTCAGTGAAATTCTTAAAGAAGAGGTTAACCAACTTATGGTGATTGTCGAAAATATGAGAATGCCATTCAGGTAGATTACAAACACAGAATTCAACAGGAAAATGCAGAAGTGAAATTAAAGCAGAGGAGCCTGTGCATAAATCTCCCAACTCAGCTCACTAAGCCTCCAAACAGCACCTAACCCATAGGTGGCAAAGTTTGCAGATTGCACATTGAGGTATCAGCCATCTCAGCGCTGAAAATGTGTTGCTGGAAAAGCGCAGCAGGTCAGGCAGCAGGAGAATCGACGTTTCGGGCATCAGCCATCTCAGAACCAATTAACTGGAGCTGAAACAAGGCATTGCCAAACTAGAAGGACTGGTTAAGAAAGAGACTACTGAGTAGAATACAGTGAGAACTAACCTTTTGGATGCAGAACTGGCTCAAAGATAGAAGAAAGAGGTGGTAGTGGAGGGTTGCTTTTCAGACTGGAGGCCTGTCACCAGTGGTGTGGCACAAGGATTGGTGCTGGGTCCACTGCTTTTCATCATTTATATAAATGATTTGAACATAGGAGGTAAATTTGCAGATGACACCAAAATTGGAGGTTAGTAGACAGTGAAGCTAGTTACCTCAGCGTACAACAGGATGGGCTAATGGGCTGAGGAGTAGCAGACGGACTTTAATTTAAATAAATGTGAGGTGCTGCATTTTGGAAAGGCAAATCAGGGCAGGACTTATACACTTAAATGGTAAGGTCCTGGGGAGTGTTGCTGAACAAAGAGATCTTGGAGTGCAGGTTTATAGTTCCGTGAAGATGGAGAGGATAGTGACAAAGGTCTTTGGTATACTTGCCTTTATTGATTTGTTGCATGGAGTATAGAAGTTCGGAGGTAATATTGCAGCTGTAGAGGACTACTGAATACTGGATGCATTTCTGGTCTCCCTGAAAGGGTTCAATAAAGGTTTACAAGGATGTTGCTAGGGCTGGTAGGTTTGAGCTATATGGAGAGGCTGAATTGGCTGGGGCCATTTTCTTTGGAGCATTGGAGGCTGATGGGTGACCGTAAAGAGGTTTATAACATCATGATGGACATGGATAGGGTAAATAGACAAGGTCTTTTCCGCAGGGTGGGACAGTCCAAAACTAGAAGACATAGGTTTCAGGGGAGGTGGGGGGGCAGGGAAATTAAAAAGGAACTTAAGGGGCAAACTTTTCATGCAGAGGGTGGTACGTGTATGGAATGAGCTGCCAGAGAAAATGATGGAGATTGATACAATCACAACATTAGGAATAGGAAGGGTTTAGCGGGATATGTCCCAAGTTGCAGAAAATGGGACTAGATTTATTTAGGATATCTGTTTGGCTGGACGAGTTGAATTGAAAGATCTGTTTCCGTACTCTGCGTTTCTATGACTCTATGAGTGTTATCCGAAACAAAAACAGAAATTGCTGGAGTAACTCAGCAAGTTGACACCGTGAATGGAGAAAAGGCAGAGGCAATGTTTCAGTTCCAGTGACTCTTTCAGAACAGTTTCAGGCCCAAAATATTGACGGATTTCAATCCACAGATACTGACAGATCTGTTGAGTTATTCCAGCAACTTCTGTTTTTCTGCACATTTCCAGCATCAGCAGTTCTTTTGTTGAGTATTATTGGATTTGGATTTAAACTATTTAATTTATATTTGATGACTATTTGTGCATTATTTCAACTAGAAATACAGAGTGGTGCACATGCACTACATCGTATTCCAACTTTTATATTATTTTTTTTCCAGATAAGAAATGTTCAAAGGAAGCAAAGTAACTCTTGTTTTGCCTCAATTCCCAAAGGAAATTGTGTGCTAAAAGTTCCTATTTTTGACAAAGTATTTTTATTAGGGAAATTCATGGTTGGTGGTTCTGATGAAGGGCTAATGCCCGAAATGTCGATTCTCTTGCTCCTTGGATGCTGCCTGACCTACTGTGCTTTTCCAGCACCACATACTTAACCCTGGTGGTCTATTTCAGCTTTTTCCATGTAATGGTCTGCTCTTCTGCTCATTCATTATACAACTGACCTCTGTGGCACCTTCTCATGCAATTGTGTGGAATGAACAGTTCCTCTGGAGCTTAAGTTCCAACTCCATAGCACTTTCCAAGCTGCAAGCCAGAAATTAGCCCTCACACTATGGCCCTACACCACTGAAATTCAGCAAATGATGCAGGGCACCCAGGACTCTATTTTGCAAACAGAGGGCTGGAGGTGCTAATCATCATGGTGGTTGAGAAAAAGGCCTATGCTGTTTCTTCCAGACTGCCAAAGGAAACCATGTCACCAGAAGCAGATGGCCTGAACCAAGATAGCAGCCCAGGTCAATACAGTGTCCCATGTTATAAGAAATGCCTAGCACCTGTTTTAAAAGAAATACTCAGCATGCTCAAAAGTTAGTGAGCTCCTGCATTCCACTAAGATAAGTGCCACCATCTTCTCTCTGCCTCTACTGCTCACTCTGTCACTCTACACATTTCTCAGCATGACCCATGAACTGTCACTTCTACTCCTATAAAAGCATGTCCCTGCTCTCTTGCTTCCTACTCATTCCTTGGGGAGACCTCACCAGCTCTCTTGATCTTCTTTCACTTTTAAATTCTCTCCCATCCACTTCCACTGTACTCAATCCCCCTCTTTAATCACTGTGGAAACAGTCTCTCACAGTCAGGCTGAGGGGGCTATGACTGGCAACAAAGTGATGGACATGAGGCTTCATACCCTGTATGAGGGAAAAATGCAGGAACTGACCAGAGAAAAAGGCGAATGTTCTTGTGAGGATACCGAAGCATCTAGAGGCAAACATCCATGTAGGCTTCATTGTGCTGTGCAGCCGTCCCCAGAACACAAGTGCAGTGATGAAACTCACTTTTATTCTGAATAGAATTTTAACACCTTTTCACAATTAATTTCCTCTCTTCTCTTACGCATACTAGTGGGATGCAGTGAACAGTAACAAAAAGAAGGCCAGCATCACCTACTCAGATCAGCTTCCAACTGTGAAGAGGAAGCCACTTAACTTTCACAGGATGCATCAGTTAGGCGTTGAAGCTGCACTCTCCAGCAGCTGTGACTGAATTCCCTACCTAGATTACATTCAGAAGCACAATCACCCTCATATAGAGCAGCATGGTGGCTCAGCAGTTAGCACTGCTGCCTCACAGCATCAGGGACCTGGGTTCGATTCAACCCTTGGACAACTGTGTGGAATTTGCACATGATAAATTGAGATAGGATAGGATAGATGTGTCTGGTTGGATGCTGTTTGGAGGGTGGGTGTGGACTCAATGAGCCGAGTGGCCTGCTTCCATACTGTAGGGATTCTATATCTATTATTGCAACTGTTCAAGGAAGAAAATCCTCAGATTGCACAGAGCTGGTAGCCTGTAAGATATGGCTGAAGAACATGTGCTAAAAAAACAATGCAAGCCCAAAAGTTGCGATCCTAAAAATTACCATAAAGAAATCAGCTAAGAACACTTGGAAGCATCATTTGTGTGTATCCATACATGTATGTTTAGAAGTGTGTGTAGAAGTATGCAAGTCGTAAGTGTTTGCAAGCTCTGAACTGAAATCCTAAAGTGAAAGTTTAGATTACTGTGCAGGTAGTTCTGAAAGCAGACATAATAAAAATGGTGGTTTGGCAATGCTGAATTGTGTTCACAAAGAGTGAAAGACGGCAGTGACTATGAAGCATGCAGGAAAAGTGTTGTGCATCTAGAAGAAGGTCCAGTGAAGTAAGCACAAGCTGTAGTGCCAGATAATCACCCTGACCTTCATGTGGTAAATTGATGCCAAACTCATTTGTCAATGGGAAGGGAGAGAGGGTGAGAGAAAGAATCAGAAGCTGTTTAGGCATAAGGCAAGATAAGTTACAAGTGGGAAGCAAATGCATAAAAATAAGGTATGCACCACTTGTTAGTAAGGTTCAGAACTCAATATATAAACAATAAGGGAAGAACCACAAGTCTTTTTCTTGAAGTTAGCAATCTGATTTTTTTTTCTTGTCATATTTTTCCAACTTTCTCACCATTGCCCATGCTATTCTAGACATGGGAAAATTCCATCCTATGATTCACTTAAAATTATGGTTTTTGGAACAAAACTACAACTAAAACTACAAACTACTACAAGTGAGGAATTGTTATAGTTGAACTTCAGTAAGAAGGAAATAAATTATGTTGTGAAGGTAACATCTTTCTTCACAGATGGATGTTAAAGTTCCCAGTGCAAGTTTCAAAAGCTTGGCAAACTCTTTTGATGCAAAGGCCATCTGATCCCTCAACCAACAAAACCAAAAGAAAACTGATTATTTGTCAGTGATGTTTAGAGAATCTCATATGGATTTCTACATGTTAACTAGTGATAATAATGCAGATGTATGTTACTGTTTGTAAAGTGTTTGAGATAACCTGAGGTCATGAATAGTGATATAAAAGTAGCATTTTCTTCTTCCTTTCAATACATGGAATGGATTTACTAATAGAGTACTGGCTGCAAAAGTCCTGGAACTCATAATTAGATTTAGCCAGGAATTTTAAACTCATTTTAGCTGAATGAAGATGGGCATAATTAATCTTGCATATTTATAATGTGGCTTTGTAACCTAACTGCTTCAGATGAATACTTACTGTAATTTACTTAGGTGTAGACATCAAATCAGAACTATATCTAGTTCACCTCTGAAAGCCACAAGTCAGCACAGGTAAGCTATTTGATTAATCAAAGAATACGAAAAACCTATACAACATATTTTTCTTCTCCAGAATTGAAAAAGAAAAATAAAAGTCTTCTTCATGCCCAACCTTTCTACCGTTTCTTACGGAAAACTTGATAGAGTCATAGATATATACAGCATGGAAACAGATTCGTTGGTCCAACTCGCCCATGCCGACCAGATATCCTTACCTAATCTAGTCCCATTTGCCAGCACTTGGTCTATATCCCTCTAAATCCTTCCTATTCACATACATTTAAAAGGCATCTGAACGCGTAACCTAACAACTTAAATTAGACTGAGATTTTAAAATGCTTTGACTACAATAATTCAATTATTTTCTTGAGAATGAATCTAACAGACTATCATGAATAAAATTATATTCAAATCAAATGTATGTATATTTAGTGTGCCATAATAACAATCAGTAATGCCAGGGGTGAAGATGATCATATTAATCATATATTCAATAAATGCAATTTATCAGTGATATCAAAAGAAGTATCTGGCACATTAATTTCACAGTTTGGTGTTGTTCAGCCAGCACTGCGGATGGACAATAAATACTGACCTAGCCAGTGATGCCCTCATCCTGAGAGTGAATAAAAAAGTTCTTTGCAACAGTGATGCATTTTTCAAATCTCACACATTGCAGCAAGGGAAGAATACAAATTTAGCAGATGGCATATCCACAATGAATGTGTATCAGTTTTCTTATTGATATATAATTTGTAAAACAGTATAAATAAGAAAAACCTGGAGGATTACATTCAAAACAATATAATGCAACACCTGTGCTTTTTTATCCATTACCACAGAAAGACAAATTTCCTGTGGCTTTCCATTTTCCCTCCAAAGATGTCTGTCATTGAGGTTTTCATTCACCCAACAAGTCTCCAATAAGATGGCATTTGTGTGCGCTGAATCCGTTCACTTGCAAAGATGTAGGTGTTATTGTCTGTTTGATTTGTAGTTGCACAAATGAGAAAATGTCAGAATCAGCTATTTACTCAGCAACTTGATCACTGCTACATTTTAGCGCCCTTACCTGCTGTGCATAAAATGTGGCTACTGGCTTCATGCCCCTTCGATAAGCTTCTGCTGCCTTACTGAAGCATTCCTGCTGCTTGCGACGATGCAAAACTGCTTCAGCTCGAAAGTCTTCATAATTTGGGAATTCTGCATCCTGGAATGTACGCTCATTGTCCATTTCCTTAAAATCCTTGTTCACCATGTCCTGAAACAGAAATAAATGGCATACAAAATTATATTAATAGTGATAATTGTGAAAGCAACATTAATTTCTCCAACTGGAAAGCAATCCTGCTGAACATTCTCAGCAAAATTTAGACAGAATGCAAGACATCCACACAGCCAAGATACTGAGTATTGTAAATTGAAATGTGCAGATGTTTATAGATTATTCCTCCAGCAGCTTGTTGAATTGTTCTCATCACCAGTCTCTATTGACTGGTAAATAACACAAACCACAAGCATCTGTTGTAACATGACTCTTTTAAAAAAAAGACACTTACAGCTAAAGTATAAAAGAATGCATTTCCAATATCTATCCCTACAATGATTTAGAAAAATGTTTAATTATCTGAATCCAATCCAGATCGCAAAAGCTCTTGTTTTTGTGACAATTTTACAGGATCCAATTCCAATGGTGAGAGAATACACATGTAATCCTTTGTAACTGAAAAAGCTCTGCACATCTTATATCTGTTCCAATTTAAAATAAGTTGCACTGTTAAACAACACTTGGTACAGTAAATCCTCTGTATCTGTGAAATCACAGTATCTGTGATTTTTAATCCATTTTAAAACAAGCTCCGCCCTCATGAATTTCATAATTCACAGGAATTTTCAGGAATGGAACTCTTGCAGATGTGGGGGAATAACTGTATTTAATAAAGGCCACAAAGCAAATATTGTGAAAACACTGGTAAAGAGGGAACAAGAAAAAAAATTACATAAGCATGAAACCTAAATATTGGAATTAAACATCAAGATTGAATACTGTCTTCATTTTGATCATAAATTCATTGTACTTCCCTCTCACAGACACACAGTGAGGAACAATGCAATAATGCCTACTGCTTTACAGATACAATATTCTGAATATTATTTATGTTGAAACAAAAGGGTGAATAATTTTCAATAATTGTATCCTCTGTAGCCTTTAAGTGTTTTAAAGAAGTTTCAGTACATGGTTTACCTTCTTGTTTCGACCCACAGTTGGTTCATTTTGATGGACGCTTTCAAGAACTGCAATGGTTTTTGTTGACTCTGCATTGCAATCAAATACTGACTTCAAAAAATGTTCTGTCTGCTCAAATGAATAGCTAAAATGAAAAAAAAATGTATGAGAATTATAGAAAAAACAATTATCATTTATTCTGCATCTTTAATGCAGAACCTTTCGAGGTTCTTCACAGATGTGTCATCAAACCTGAAAATGGTACAAGATCATCTAAGATGTGAGATACATGAGTAGGATAATACTGCTGGAGAGGATACATGCTCAAGTTTAGAAAGTTGAATGGATGGGATGCCAGTCAGGAGAGCATTCAAATTTTTTTTTAAAAAAGTGTAGGTGAAAATTAATGCAGCAGATCCATTCCACATGATATTAACAAACTGAAGGCACTGGATATTGTAAAGCTATAGCCCCAGATAACATTCAAGCAATAATACTAAAGCATTGTACCCTAGAATTTCCACATTTCTGTTACTGTACAACTGTATACTGGCATCTACCCAACCATGTGAAAAATTGCCTAACTCTGTCTTTGCACAAAAACATAAGGCAAATTCAACCAGGCCAAAAACCATCCATCAACCTACTTTCAATCACAGTAAAATGATAGGCAGGATCACTAAAAGTGCTACCAGGCAGCACTCACCTAGCAATAACCTGCTTAACGGTACTCAGTTTGGATTCTGTTAGAGCCATTCACCTCCTTACCTCATTATTGCCTTGGTTAAAACACGGACAGAACAGCAGATTCCAAAGGTGAAGAAAAAAATGACTGCTCTTGACATCATGGACACACTCAACTGAGTGTGGCACCAAAGGACCCTTGCAAAACCAGTATTAATGGGAATCAAAGGAAAAACTTAAACTGGTTGGAGTCATACCTAGCTGAAACAAAATCAATTGTGGTTGTTGGAGGTCTGCCATCTCATTTCCAGGGAATCTCTGCAGGAGTTCCTCAGGGTTGTATCCTAAAGATCAATCATCTTCAGCTGCTTGATGAATGATGTTCCCTCCATCATAAGGTCAAAATTGGGGATGTTCATTGAAGATTTCACGGTATTGAGCACCATTTGTCACTCCACAGATACAGAAGTAATCCATGTCCAGTAGCAGCAAGATCTGGACAATATTCAGATTTGGTTTGACAATTAGCAACATCCTCAGAGTTACCACTGACCAGAAACCGAACCATATAAATTCTGTGGCTACAAGAGCTGGTCAGAGGCTAGGAATCTTGCAGTGAGTACATTATAGCCGGACTCCTCCTAAACTGTCCATTAGATCATAACGCATAGAAACAGAAGTTGAACCATTCAGTCCAACGGGAATGTTCCACCGTTTAGTGAGATCATGGTTAATCTGACAATCGTCAACTCTACTTTCCCATCTTTACTCCTAATCCTCAATTTCCTTACTAATTAAAAATGTCTACCTCAGGCTTGAAAATACTTAAGGACCCAACCTCAACAGCCCTTGATAGTAACGAATTTCAAAGATTAATATCCTCCAAGAACAAATTCGTCATTATGCTTGTTTTACATGGGCGATCCCTTACCCTCAGATTATGCCCTCTGGTTGTAAACTCTCCCACAAGGGGAAACAACTTCTGTTTCTACCATGTTTCCTAAGAATCTTAATGTTTCAATAAGGTCACCACTCATTCTTCTGAACTCCAAAGAGTACAGGGGAAACATGCTCAACCTGTACTCTGGGATTCTGGGTAATTCAAGATGGAGAACAGGAAAACAGTTCTGGCTGTAACAGCTGCTCCTCTTTTGAGGTATTTTAAGTGTTGGAGGTGATTTCCTCAAATTCCAGGAGCAGCAATTACTGTTTTATATGCTGTTGCATTGGTTTTGAATTTTAGAGAAAAAAAAAGCCAAAACAACAGCACTTTTAAAAGGGAGAAGAACTGATAAAGGAAGCACATGGTGAGGCCAGTGCAGGAAAGAGAGAGAGAGAGAGAGAGCGCGAACAAGTGAGCGCACGAGAGAGAAAGAGAGCGCGAGAGGGGGAGAGAGCAAGAAAGAAACCCACATTGCTAACTGAGAGTTAGCAGTTAATGCCTTTGCATTGGATTGGATAGGTGGAAAGGAAGATAGGCAGGTAGGACAGATCACGAGGACAGTGCTGAGCTGGAAGATTGGAGCTGGGGTGAGGTGGGGAAAGGGGAAATGAGGAAACTGGTGAAGTCCACATTGATGCCCTAGGGTTGAAGTGTTCCGAGGCGGAAAATGAGGCGTTCTTCCTCCAGGTGTCGGGTGGTGAGGGAGCGGCAGTGGAGGAGGCCCAGGACCTGAATGTCCTCAGCAGAATGGGAGGGGGAGTTGACATGTTGGGCCACAGGGCGGTGGGATTGATTGGTGCTGGTGTCCCGTAGATGTTTCCTGAAGCACTCTGCGAGGAGGCGTCTAGTCTCTCCAATGTAGAGGAGACCACATCAGGAGCAACGGATACAATAAATGACATTAACGGATGTGCAGATGAAATTTTGATGGACGTGGAAGGCTCCTTTTGGGCCTTGAACGGTTGGGGGGGTGGGCGCAGGTTTTGCAATTCCTGCGGTGGCAGGGGAGGGTGCCAGGAAGGGAGGGTGGGTTGTTGGGGGGCGTGGACCTGACCAGGTAGTCACGGAGGGAATGGTCTTTGCGGAAAGTGGAAATGGGTGGGGAGGGAAATATATCCCTGATGGTGGGGTCCATTTGGAGATGGTGGAAATGTCATCAGATGATGTGGTTTATGAGAAGGTTGGTAGGGTGAAAGGGGAGCACCAAGGGGTTTCTGTCCTTGTTACAGTTGGAGGGGTGGGGTTTGAGGGCAGAGGGGCGGGAGGTGGACGAGATGCGTTGGAGGGCATCTTTAATCTTCTGTAGCTATCCCCATTTCAAACAAGTATGTCTTTTAGGAAAATGTAGGGGGTGATGGATTCTCAAGGGAACTTGGCATGGACAGCCAGGTTTCTTGTATTGAGACTGGATCTAATGCAATGATAGGTATGTCAGGTTCCAAGCGATCAATTGTCTTAGGGGACTCTCCAGTCCAAGGTACAGACAGACGTTTCTGTGGCCAGCAGCGAAAAATCAGAATGGTGTGTTGCTTCCTGGTGCCAGGATCAAGGATGTCTCAGAGAGTGCAGAGTTTTCTCAAGGGGGAGAGGGGCCAGCAGAAGGTCATTCTTCACATTGGAACCAACGACCTAGGAAGGGAAAAGGTTGAGATTCTGAAGGGAGATTACAGAGAGTTAGGCAGGAATTAAAAAAAAAGAGGTCCTTGAGAGTAGTAATATCTGGATTACTCCCGGTGCTAAGAGCTATTGAGGGCAGGAATAGGAGGATACAGCAGATGAATGCATGGCTGAGGAGCTGGTATATGGGAGAAGGATTCACATTTTTGGATCATTGGAAGTTGTTTTGGGGTAGGAGTGACCTGTATAAGAAGGACAGATTGCCCCTAAATTGGAAGGGGACTAATATACTGGCAGGGAGCTTTGCTAGAGCTGCTTGGGAGTAAGTTTGCAGATGACACCAAAATTGGAGGTGTAATGGACAGTGAAGAAAGTTATCTCAGATTACAAGGGGATCTTGATTAGACGGGCCAATGAGTTGAGAAGTGGCAGATGGAGTTTAATTTAGATAAATGTGAAGTGTTGCAATTTGGGAAAGCAAATCTTAGCAAGACTTATACACTTAATGATAAAGGTCCTAGGGAGTGTTGCTGAACAAAGAGACCTTGAAGTGCAGGTTCATAGGTCTTTGTAAGTGGAGTCGCAGGTAGATAGGATTGTGAAGAAGGCGTTTGGTATGCTTTTATTGGTCAAAATACTGAGTACAGGAGTTGGGAGGTCATGTTGCAGCTGTACAGGACATTGGTTAGGCCACTGTTGAAATATTGCGTGCGATTCTGGTCTCCTTCCTATCGGAAAGATGTTGTGAAACTTGAAAGGGTTCATAGGAGATTTATAAGGATGTTGCCAGGGTTGGAGGATTTGCGCTATCGGGACCAGTTGAATAGGCTGGGGCTGTTTTCCCTGGAGTGTCGGAGACTGAGAGGTGACCTTATAGAGGTTTACAGAATCATGAGGGGCATGGATAGGGTAAATAGACAAAGTCGTTTCTCTGGAGTGGGGGGAGTCCAGAAGTAGAGGACATAGGTTTAGGGTGAGAGGGGAAAGATATAAAAGAGACCTAAGGGGCAACTTCTTCCATGCAGGGGGTGGTACGTTTATGGAATGAGCTGCCAGAGGATGTAGTGGAGGCTGGTACAATTGCAACATTTAAAAGGCATCTGGACGGGCATATGAATAGGAAGAGTTTGGAGGGATATGGGCCAGGTGCTGGCAGGTGGGATTAGATTGGGTTGGAATATCTGGTCAGCATGGATGAGTTGGACTGAAGGGTCTGTTTCTGAGCAGTACATCTCTAGGACTCTATGACTTATAAGACAACCCCTCTGGAATCAACCTAGTGAACCTTCTATCAACAGCCTCCAATGCAAGCATATCTTTCTTTAGATCGGGGACTAAGCTTTAGCAAGATTTCCCTACTTTAATATTCCATTCCCTTTGAAATAAAGGCCAAAATTCCATTTGCCTTCCCTCTTATTTGCTAAACTTGTAAGCCCGAATCCCTCTGTGATATAACTTTCTGCACTCTTTTTCCATTTAAATAATACCAAAGTGCAGAACCTCACATTTATCATATTCTCTACACAAACTACAGGGCAAATTCAAATGTGATAGAATACTCCTCACTTGCCTGGAGGAGTGAGGCTTCAATAACTCTCAAGCAGCTTGACACCATACAGGATAAGCAGCCCACTTGTTGGCAGCATGCCCACAAACATTTACTTCCTTGCACCAATGATACACATTGGCAGTAGTGTTCCAGTAGCAATCCACAAGATGCACTACAGCAATTCACCAAAGTTCCTTACACAGCACCTTCCAAACTCATGACCATTATCATCTAGAAAAGTAAGCATACAGGAACACCATCACTTATAAGTTTCCCTCCAAGCTACTCATCATCCCTACTTGGAAATATATCTGTGTTCCTTCAGTGTTGGTGAGTGGAAATTCTGGAATGCCCAGTCTCCACTAAATAAACTGCAGCAGTTGAAAAAGGCAGCTCTGGGGCAACTAGAGATGGGTAAAAATAGTTGGCCAAGCCACCAGAGCCCTCACTCCAGTAATGAATAGCTAACAAAAATGGATTGAGATGAAACAGATAAATGGTGTTAATGGTAGATTTAGACTTTCTTTCTAAAAGAAATGTTAAGAGGTCTGAAGCCCAGCTCATCATCAAATATATGCTGTGGAAATCCAAAAATTGATTTGGAGGAAATGGATGTCAAACATGGGGACAATGAAGGGTAGAATGATTGAACTGGGTGTTTTGGTGTCCAGTTGGAAACAGACCTCCTATTTGCAGATCACGTTACCAAAATATAGCATGTAAATGAAGAGGAAGAGATCCCTGTTATCTACCAAGATCGTGAGGAGAGTCAAAAAGAAAAGCTATTTTTAGAACTGATGCATAAACAATGAACCAAGCAAACTTGAAACAAGGAAGAAGACAGTCATGGTAGCAGGTTGCTTTTCAGACTGGAGGCCTGTCGCCAATGGTGTTGGGTCCTCTTTTGTTTGTCATTTATATGTATGATTAGGATGAGAATATATAAGACATGGTTAATAAGTTTGCGAAGACACCAAAATTGGTGGCATAGTTGACATTGAAGAAGGTTTTCTAAGATTACAAAGGGAGCTTGATGAAATGGGTCAATGGGCTGAAAAATGGCAGATGGAGTTCAATCTAAATAAATGCAAGGTATTGCAAACAAGGATAGGGCTTATACAATTAATGGCATGGCCTTGAGTAGTGTTGTAGAACAGAGGGATCTAAGGGTGCAGGTAGGAGGATCTGAAACCTGAATATAGGATGAGGTAACCAGTCATTGTCAGGAACAACTGCTTAACAGATGTTCTTAATAACTTAGGTAGAAATAAAAATGTCTTATCAATGCAAAAATATAACAAAATGACTTCCAGGCTGCAAATTGAAAATTCTGCTAAAAGCTGCATAAAATGGCTTTTAATTCTGATATAACTGCATAATTGACTAACCACAGTCTGCTTCAATAGAGATTAGCAGACAATGCTCCCCTTACAGCATAGAAATAACTAGACCAGATAAGACATTACTGACCATCCTAACTGACCTTCAAATGCAGGTCCAAAGACTCGGTTAGTGAGATAATGAAGGCCTTAGTGTGGAAAATAAAATTGGTTCCTAGGAAATATCATTGGACCAAGTAACTGTCAAATAAAGCCATATTGTATATTGATTGGTAATTGTCTGAATGTACTATGTGATCAAGGCCTGTACCTTTCTTTAGGAAAAGTATAAAAATGGTGTTTGTTTTAAGCCATGTCTGCAGCTCCTCTGGGGAACATGGAAGTGTTTAACCTCTGTGTTTCTGGATGATCTGTGCCCGGCTATATGAATAAATAAAGAGTGAAATCTTAAAGAACCAGACCGATTGAGAGTAATTATTGACTGATCGTGGAACAAAGAGACCCCGCCAGGGTTCCAGATCTTCAGGTACATAATTCTTTGAAGTATGTGTTACATATGAACAAGGTGGTATAAAAGGCATTTGGCATGATTGCCTTCATTGCTTAGTCCTTCAAGTATAGGTGTTAGGACATTATGTTCAAGTTGTACAGGACACTGGTGAGGCCTCTTCTGGAATACTATGTCCAGTTCTGGTTGCCCAGTTATAGGAAGGGTATTATCAAGCTGGAGAAGGTTCAGAAAAGACTTACCAGGATGTTATCAGGTACGGAAGATTTGAGTTATAAAGAAAGGCTGGACCTTTTCTCATGGAGTGTGGGAGATTGAGAGGCAACCTGATTGTGATTTATAAAATAATGAGAGATATAGATTGAGTTAATAGTAGTTGTCTAAGATGGGGAATTTCAACCCTGGGGGGCACATTTTTAAGGTAAGAGGAGAGAGATTTAATAAAAGAAATGAGGCTTTTTTTTTTACACAGAGGGTAGTTCACATGTAGAACGAGCTTCCTAACAAAGTGGTGGATGTGGGTACAGTTACAATGTTTAAAAGACATTTGAATAGATACATGCAGAGGAAAGGTTTGGAGGAATATGGACCAGGTGCAGGCGGGTGGGACTAGTCTAGTTTGGGATTATGTTCAGCATGGACTGGTTAGACTGAAGGATTTGTTTCCATGCTGTATGACTCTATGACTTTAAATGTGTTAAAGTCAACAGGGAGGTCAAAGATGAGGAGATGGAATTACATATCAGTCACAAAGAATGTATTTTCTAACTTTGGAAAGGGCTGTTTCAATGTTGAGGCACGAGTAAAAACTCAAATTAGACACTCAGATAGACAGGTAAGAGGCATGTGCATGTATTTTGGAGAAACCATATTTAAAGGTTTTGGAGAAGAAAGCAGATTGAATATAGAAGAGGAGTTCAGACAGGACATGAGAAAAAGGAATTCATAGGCAATAGGGAAAAAGGAGTAGAGATGGAACCTGAAAACACTTGCCACACACAACATATATATCAATCTCATGCTATTTTAAAACGGCATTGGGGGAAACCCCAAATGCTAATCCTCCACCTTTTAGCACAAACACAAAAATGAAGCTTCCAGTCAGAAAATCCTTTATCAGTCAAATATTAATGGAACTTCTGAATTCAGAAGAAAGCTTTTCACTCTTTTTCAATGCAATCTAAATTAAAAATATTCTGGTCAAGGGTCAAAGTATGTCAACTATAGATTGGGTATCTTTAAGAGAAAATTGCAAAGTAAACATAAGACAATTTGCATATAATTTTAAAAATTACACAACACCAGGTTATAGTCCAACAGGTTTAATTGGAAGCACTAGCTTTCGGAGCACTGCTCCTTCATCAGGTGAAGGCTAGTGCTTCCAATTAAACCTGTTGGACTACAACCTGGTGTTGTGTGATTTTTAACTTTGTACACCACAGACCAACACTGGCATCTCCAAATCATGCATTTAATTTGCTTACATCGCAAAGCTAAAAACACTCAACTGTTAACTGTTCTAAGCTATCATAGAATATAATATGTGGTGCTAAGTATTAACACTAAGTTTGGTATTGCAATACCATACAGATTGTTACATTTTCAAAACTAGCTTTTCAAGCTTTGGGAGATAAAGAAAATGGGTTTGAAATAATGTAAAGCTCTAGTTAAAGAACGTTGAATGAATCAGAGATTTTGAATGTTTAAAATTTTCTAAAGATGTAATCTAACATAATAACATTTGAAAAATAACAATTATAGGAAATGCTGTATGAAATTTTGATTAAAACTCACTTGTTGTCTTTATACATATCCATGATGAAGTGTTTATCAATGCCCGGAAACATCTCTAGGAGGCGTTTTTCCTTTAACTTTGTTGCACAGTCTTTTGAGGATAAGTGGGATCTCATAATGGACTACAAGAAATAAAAAACAAATAAAGTTAGGATAGGTTTAACAACAATTAATTTTATGTTCATTTGATACACTTCACCAGTATTACAAGTTTGAATGAAGAGTAGAATCCTGCAGTAAATTAATTATCAAAAGTGTTGGTACGGATTGCCCTTCTATGTTGCACCATAAACAAGTGAATGCCACTCTGCTACTTTGGTTTCATTATTCATTCATGTTGAAGTGGACCAGCACTTATTACTCATCCCTAACTACCCTCAAGGAGGTGATGGTGACCTGATGACACTGAAACAACTGCAAAAAGACCAGCAGTGATGTTGGGAACCGCTTCAGGAGATCAAGATGGATCACCCACTCAGTGCAACTGTTTGAAGATTACTGCAAATGCTTATCTTTTACACTGATGTGCTGGGCTCCTTCATCACTGAGAGTGAAGATGTTTGTGAAGTCTTGCCTTGAACTGTTTCATTGTCCACCACCATTCATGATTGGATGTGGTAGGATTACAGAAATTAGATCTGTAGTTTGTGGAATCACTTAGCTCTGATGATCACTTGCAGTCTGCACTGTTGAGCATGCAAGTAGTGCTGTTTCATTGCTTCAACAAGCTGACACAGAAAATAAGAGCAGCAGTACACCATTCAGCTCTTCAAGCCCACTCTGCTACTTGTTATGATTATTGCTGATCATCCAATTCAAAGGTCTGGTCCCACTTTTACCCTCATATGCTTTGATCCCTTTAACCCCAAGTGTCATATCTAACTCCTTCTTGAAATCATACAATAGTTTGGCCTCAACTGCTTTCTGTGCTTTCACAGGCTCACCACTCTCTGGGTGATGACATTACTCCTCATTTCAATCCTAAATGAATTACCTTGTTTCCTTAAACTGTGACCCCTGCTTCTGGACTTCTCACTATTGGGAACAAGATTCCTAAATCCACCCAGTCTAGCCCTGTTCAAATTTTATAGGTTTCTATTGCTCCCTCATTCTTCTGAACTCCAGCAATAATCCAAACCAATTCAAACCCTCTTCATATGTCACTCCCACCATACCAGGAATCAGTCAGGTACTTCCATAGTAAGGATATTCTTCCTCAGAAAAGGAGACCAGAACTGCAGACCTCATTTTCAGTGTGCCCTCTTGCACTCTTCAGTGAAACCGAGTTGATGTATTATTGTGCATTGTGGCAATCAGCAGGTTGTTTCCTTTCCCTTGACCTACTACCCTAAGAATTCTTATGATCAGAATCAATGCTGAGGACTCCCAGGGCAATCATTATCCAATTATATAGCGCCAGCTCTGCTGGGTTTGTCCTGGCATTCCCTGAGACGTGTGTGATGTATGTTTCTCAGAGTATGAGACACCCTGTAGGCTAGTCCAGGGAAGGATAGCAATTTTTTTTAATCTTCCTGTCACCTGAACTGGAGAGAGTTTTAGTTATGAAGAGATTTCGGATAAATTGGGATAGTTTTCCTTGAAGCAGAGGAGAGCGAGGAGGGACAAATTGAGATGTGCTACAGAAATTCACTGAACCTCAAGACATATAGACAGAGTACATGGTGATAAACGTTTCCCCTTGATGAAAAAAATCAATGAATGGGGGCATAGATTTAAGGTAACGGGTAAGAGGTTTAAAGCAGATGTGAGGAATTTTTTTTCACCAAGAGGTTGGTGGGAATCTAGAACTCGCTGCCTGCAAGGGAGGTAGAGGCAGAAACCCTTATTACACTTAGGAAGAATTTAGATGTACACTTGCGATGCCAAAGGCATACAAGGCTATAGGTCAAATGCTGGAAAGTGAGATTAGAACAGTTAGGTAGTTGTTTTTGCCTGGCGATGACTCAATGGATCAAAGGACATTTTTCTGCATGTAGATCTCTACTACTAAAGATCATGAGTGAACTAGGTGGGTTGTTTTGACAATTACAAGTTTCATAGTCATCATTAGACTTATAATTACAGATTTTTGCAGAATTTCACCAACTGTCATGGTGAGATGCAAACCCAGGTCCCAGAACATTACTTGGGTGTCTGCATTACTAATCCAGTTACAATACACTAACACCATTGGCTCTCCTATATACATGATAAATTACTGAGAATAAAATATCTAATGACTCTTACATCATTCTTAATTTGTTTTTATTCAGTAGTAAAAAATATCAATTGCTCATATACAGTTTGGGTAGATCTGTACCTTTGCTCAAACTTGGATGGCAGCTACTATACAACAAATTTCTTGCACTGCTGTTCCTGACAAGGCAGAAGTTCTAATGTTTGAAGGGCACATGGTTACAGAAATGTGACAGGTACGGTGGCACTTTTCTACTTGAAGCATTTTGAGTCATAGAGATGTACAGCACAGAAACAGATCCTTCAGTCCAGCTCGTCCATGCCGACCAGATATCCCAACCTAATCTAGTCCCACTTGCCAGCACCCAGCCTATATCCCTCCAAACCCTTCCTATTCCCATACCCAGCCAGATGCCTTTTAAATGTTGCAATTGTACACCAGCCTCCACCACTTCTTCTGGCAGCTCATTCCATAGCCCCAGCCTATTCAATCTTTCCCCATAGCTCAAATCCTCCAACCTTGGCAACATCCTTGTAAATCTCTTCTTGGGGTGAAATTTGTAAGAGATCCCAGTGGTGACAGGAATTTTTTTGTATTTATCACATTTAAATCAAAAAGATCTCAGTAGATCATGAAAATATTTGGTAAGATGGAAATATATTAAGACTGCACCAAATAATTATTGCCCTTTATTATAAAAAGCTACATCATGAACAGGTACAGTCAGTATAACGCAGTAGTTCCCTTCTCGTGCAATCCCATGTTATAAGAAAATCGCGTAATATCAGCACGATTTAAAATAATGGGGCCAGAATCGTATTATAACCAATACATGCTTTAAAAGGTTGCACTTTAGAAACAGTGTCCCCAATTGGTCAATCATGTTACCGCAAATTCACATTAATGAAACGTCCATTATAGCACAATAACCTGTACTAACTAAGGAGACATGTTGCTCCCCCTCTCAAGATAATATGGAGAGATTTAAATCTAACAAATGAATCCTGTAGGAGGCACAATAAATGTGAACTTAATTTAAATACAGAGATTGTGTTGGCAGTGTCAGACATAGCAATTTTAGGCAATTGGCCATTTCAGAGGTGAGAGAGACAGAGACTAAAGTGGGTCTGGACCAATACCTGAAAGTGGAAAGCCGGAAAGACTAGGGAGAGTGTTTATACCATTCAATGCACAAAGTACCCAAATGCTGATAATGTGTTCATGTAGTCATGTCAACCTGAACACTGACGCTGTAAAGTGCCAGGCAAGTGTAAACAGCATATTGTGCAGCATGGAATTTAAATTTAAAAGTCTTTAATGCATGAAAATCTGAAAAATGAAAAGCAAAAGTAACTATGAGACCTAGCCAGTCTTCCACCGATCATAGCTATAGTGGAACAGCTTAAATGGATTAAGTGGTGAGCTTTGTTGTGCATATTTCTAGCACAACAGCTCAGGCATTGTCAACACCCATAGCTTTTCCCTGTACTCGGTGCACATAGCTACTTCTTAACATCGAGCGGAGTGAACTAAATTGGCTTGAAAATGATTCCTGGACTGGAAAGAGGAAACAGTACAACTGCTAACTCAGAAAACCAAAAGAACTGCGGATGCAATATAAATCAGAAACCAAAACAGAAATTGCTGGAAAAGCTCAGCAGACCAGCAACATCTGTGAAGAGAAATCATTGTGAGTTAACATTGCAGGTCTGGTGATTTCACAGATGCTGCCAGACCTGCTGAGCATTTCCAGCAATTTGTTTTGGTTTCTGCTAACTCAAAACCTTGCTTAAAAACATCTGGAAATATTTCAATTTGGTCTCTTACATTTTTGGTCAGGATAGTAATGCTTGGGAGAGTAAAGACCATGAAAGGCATAAGGTTACTTGTGTAACTATCCTGTGGCATTGCTTTCTTGAAAACATTTGAGTGTGAAAGTCCAAAGATGAAACACTGCCATTTAGGAAATAATGCAAAAATCAACAATATTCTTCTCAAGTAAGAAGTCACATGATGCCAGGTTATAGTCCAACAAGTTTTTTTTTGAAATCACAAGCTTTCACAGTGCTGCTCCTCCGTCAGGTGACTTCACCTAAATTATAACCTGGCGTTGTGTGATGTCTGACCCAGTCCAACACCAGCATCTCCACATCATAGTTTCTCAAGTACAATTGAGAAAGTATCTAAGGATGCAGTTATGTGGAATATTAAAAAATATGGCCCTCATTCTTACAATGAATGTGCATGTAAATGTTTTCACTGACATAGCAGCTTTACGTCTTAGGCCACTATGCTGGTTCCAGAATAATGTTGGCAGTTTTCCCTCTTGGAAAAACATTTTCGTTGGTTTTATGTTATATTTTGATTTGTTTTAAAAGTTGTCCAGCTTTAAAAGTGTCAAGTATCAAGCTTTGATGTGAAGCCTCTGGTACATTTGTTCATGAGTGCTTGTTCTAAAGTGACTTTGTACACTGGTTCTAAAAATTTAGTTCTTGCGAAAACCAAGAATCCCTAATGCACTGAGTACTAATGCCAAACTGCTATTGAAACCTGGTCACAGCACAGTCTTATTGCTAAGTCATACTGGTAAGTTCAATTACTGCCGTGAAGACTTTGATACTGATAGCTGCTTATACATCAGCTTTGCCAGTAAATGCTTGGTAACATTCAAAAGTGAGAACCCAGGTGAATATCGAGTATTAATATATGTTAGTTATATGCATTTTATGTACCAACGATGACCACACTGACAATCATATTTAGATGATTAAAGGTTTTAAACTAAAACTGATATCAATGTTCTTGCGTAAATGCAGTGAACCTGTAAATACAGTGCTAATCAAAACTCTGGCTTGTGCCCTATTTCTGAGAAAATTAGACAAGCACATTGGAAACACAATTGGTAATTAAACACAGATAAATCTACACGGAACATCGATTCTAATCTGCTTCCACAAAAACATGCTGAAAAATGCAAATTGAATACATTAACCTACAACACAAATATCAAAAATATGTTCATATTTTATCAAATATCAAATGGCACTGAGTCATTGTCCTGAATGGTTCAGTACAAATACAATATGACTTACAGCTGAAAAAAGATGAACGAGCAGAGATTCTTACAAAAACTGCTTGTCAACATTGCCCATCTGATACTTAAGCAACATCACTTGCCACCAACCTTGAACAAAGATGTCTTCAAATATCTATATCTCTGCATCTTGGACTTCCCCTTTCCCAAAATTACCATGCTACTATGTTCAAGGGGATCTGCTAGTGCCCAACAAGTGATGTCAATAAGCAGATGGAACAGTTAATCAGCTTTCTCAGTCTGTATTCTCAGTCAGCATATCAGAATGTGAACTGCATGATCCTTTTATAAAGAATAAAATAATACATGTGTATTTTCCAAACATTCATGGTAGAGTTGAAACATAAAACTAAACTCTCAAAGAAAATCTTACAAATATGCTTTGATCAAAATAAAGAAATGTGGCATTCCACAAAATATAAAATTAATTGATCAGGGCCAGAGATTCATCAGTAGCAATTATACATCCTACATGTTATTCAACAAGATATAACTTTTTCAAGTAGTTTTGCAGTGAGTGAGACGAGTAACATAAAACAGCAAGTTTTCATCTGTTCAGTATTTCTCATTGAAATCTGTGGAAATTTCAATAATACATCCTATGAAGAAGCATACAATCACTAACAACTCCTGAATTTCCACATTTAACTATATATCTCAAGGGAGTCCAGAAGTTGCCAGATTCCAAGGGGTAATGATATCAAATGGTGACAATTTCACCATGTTTACTCCCCCAAAATCCAGACTTTACAAGCATGCAGATTTATACACACCTGGTCATGTTTTGTCTGAAAGTCCATCTCCTCTGACATGATATCCCTCAATGACACGCTAGGAACCTGAGTATTCCAGTGGTCCATAAATGGAAAGCCTTCCATTAGATCCCTCTTGACAGTCAATGCAGTTGATACAGGGATTGTTTTCTTTCCATCCTTTCTCTTTGACCTTTTTGTATCACATTTCAAAGTAAAAGCACCCTCCTCTTCCTCTTTCACAGAATCTTCAAAGTCCCACTTGAAATTCTCAGGTAAGTTGCCATCTGAAAAAATGGAATGTTGTATTTTTGTAGCTTCTAATCCATATTAAAAATACAATAAAATGGAATTCCAAAATTCAATATAAAGGATGTGACCTGGGACTTCTGCTAATTAAATTCTGATATAAAACAAAAGACACACACCCGTGTCACTCCACAAATAAGTATCTGATCTTTGCTCTGCCGCTGCTATAATAACAGACACTTTCTCATAACTAGAGCATGTTATCAGAGTCATAGAGATGTACAGCACAGGATCTCTTAGGTCCAACACATCCATGCTGACCAGATATCCTAATTTAATCTAGTCTAATTTGCCAGCAGTTGGCTCATATCCCTCTAAACTCTTCCTATTCACATACCCATCCAGATGCTTCTTAAATGTTGTAATTGTACCAGCATCCACCTCTTCTGCTGGCAGCTCATTCTATACACACACCACCCTCTGCGTGAATAAGTTGCCCCTTAGGTCCCTTGTAAAATTTTTTCCCTCTCGCCTTAAACCTATGCCCTCTAATTTTGGACTTCCTTTCCATGGGAAAAAGATGTTGGCTCTTCACCCCATCTGGGCCCCACAATTTTACAAACCTCCATAGGTCACCCCTCAGTTTCTAATTTCCAAGAAAAACAGTCCTTGCCTTTTTCTGCCTCTCCCTCTAGCTGAAACCCTCCAACCATGGCACTATCCTTGTAAATCTTTTCTGAACCCTTTCAAGTTTCACAACATCCCTCCTATAGCAGAGAGACCAGAATTGAATGCAGTATTCCAAAACAGGCCTAAACTATGTTCTGTACAGCTGAAACATGGCCTCCGAACTCTTATACACTATGCACAGACCAATAAAGGCAAGTGTACCAGATGCCTTCCTCACTACCCTTTCTACCTATGACTCCACTTTCAAGGAACTATGAACTTGCACCCTAAGGTCTCTTTGTTCAGCAATACTCCCCAGGACCTTACCATTAAGTGTATAAGTCCTGACCTGATTTGCCTTATCAAAACGCAGAACCTCAGATGTATCTAATTGATCAGATGCCACTTCCATCCAATATCATCCAAACTTTTCTTTGTAATGAATTTCACTGCAGGAGCTGTGCTGTGGGACAAACTAAAGAAGCTATGACTGGAGTTGAACATTTTCAGATCAGCAGAAAACAACCTTGCTCCTGAGCTTTAGTTGAAGAACATTCCAAAAATTACTAACGATCATTGGGTGGTGACGGTTTCCTTGTAATGTCTGTAGGAATGTGATGATTGATCACAAACAAATATGACTAGACTAGTGTGATGTTAAGATGTGCAAATATATATTTTAAAGTATATTTATATATTATATATTTACATTTTATATTTAGGTATATTTATATATTAATATAATTTATTTTTGAATTTGGATTTTTCAATTTTAGCTAATGGCATATGGGTTTCCTGATGATGCCACCTTCCACAAAGAATGTGACCTGGGACTGTTGCTGGTGTAGAAAAAAAGCCCCAGAAATGTCCTCTGTATTCCTCAACCGAAAATTTCCCACCGCCATGGTTGACAAGGCTCTCAGACATGCCTCATCCATTCCCCACACTTCTGCACTCACCCCTTCTCTTCCCTCCCACAACACCAATAAGGCCCTTCTATCTTCACTTTCCAGCTCACCAGCATCCCCATCCAAAGGATTTTAAGCCAACATTTCTGCCACCACCAGTGGTATGCCACCTTCAGGTATATACCTTTCTTTCCCTTGACAACCTTCTGCAAGGACCATTCCCTCTGGAATATCCTCTTCCACTCCCACCACCTCCCCACAACCCCTTCCCATTCAATCACAGGTGTAACACCTGCCCATTTATTTCCTCCCTCTCACTATCCAAGGTTCCAGAAACATCTTCCAGGTAAAGTAGTGATTTATCTACACTTTACTCAATCCAGCCTACTGGATTCACTGCTAAAAATGTGGTCTCCTCTACAGTGGGCCGACCAAATGCAGACTGAGTGGCTGCTTTGCAGAATATCTATGTTGTGTCTGCAAATACTACCTCCAGATTCTGGTTGACTACCATTTCAACACACCACGAGTTACCTGGCCAACATCTCTGCCTCGGGTTTGCTGCAGTGGTCCAGCAAAGCTTAGCATAAGCTAGAAAAATAGCATCTCATTTTCCACTTGGGGACCCTGCAACCTTCAGAACTCAACACTATGGTCAATAATTTTAGGGCTTGACCACCTTCTCCCTGTCCTTCCCCCCACTTCCAGACACCAGATCTTGTCATCACACGGATTGTTTTCACTACAGCCAACCCATTTCACCTACTAAGGGTCCCCAATAGCAGCATTTCTTTCTCTCCGACTTAGCATTATCCATTCCTTTGTCTGCCCGACTACTCTTCTCCTCTCCGTGCGCCCATCCACCTGATACTTACTCTTTCCCCTACCCCGACACCGTCTTCAGCTATTTACTAATCTTTTCCTAGCTCCAGTCAGTTCTGAAGAAGCGTTACTGGACGTGAAATGTTGGCTCTGCTTTCTCTTCACAGATGCTCCATGACCTGCTGGGTTTTTCCAGTAATTTCTGTTTCGGATTTCCAGCGTCCACAGTTCTTTTCGTTTTGTTTAGTAACGAAAAGTACTTCAACAAAATCATTGCATGTGTGGTATCAGTTGCAAAACCTGCCTCACATGGTTGGTCTCTTCAGCGCCATATAAAGCTCCCCCACCCGCAATAGATTTGATTTGCTGCATGTCCACCTTCATTTGTGGATGGTAGGATGACAAGGAACAGCACATCCATTCAAGACCAAAAAGGGAGGAATGAGGGCTCCCGAAGTCATTACTGTGTTAGTTTCTGCATAAGTTATTAGCCATTTTTCTAATGCAGAAGTTAACCAGATCTATTGAATTCACTTTCACAACTTCCATATTTAAATTTGAAGTTACAAGCAGAGATGATAGCCCAAGTCTCAAAGCCAATACATCATCTTTTCTTATCAATTTTACTTATTGTATGCCCTTCATATTCAAAATTTTATAAGAATTATAATCACTTATCAACAAAGTGATTTGAGTTTTTAGTACAGGAATTAACAATATTATTACCTTCCAAAAGAAGCTGGTATGATAGAGATTCTTGTTTCTTTCTTTCCTGGAAAAAAGAATTGGTTACAGCCAAGCAAGGTAAACTGGTTGAACAATTATTTACAAAGATAACGTAATACTTTCAAAATCATATATTATACAACTACGCAATGTTATGGGTCGGCATGAAATGAGAATATAAGACAACATGAAATAGCAGCATGCATAGGCCATTTAGCCTCTCAAGTCTGCTTCATAATTTAATAAGATCAATGCTGACACTCTGCCCAACTTCACTTCCCACACAAACCCCATATCCCTTTACTTTCATCACATTTTACATCCTTTGCAGTAGGCAATGGCACTGAAATGGTAGTAATTTCATCAGACAATTTATCTTGAACGCTGAATATGAAACACACCAAAGGGATGAAATTTGAATTCAGTAAGAATATGGCATTAAAAGTTAGCCTACTGGCAATTGTTGCAAAAACCTGTCCAGCTCACTAATGTCCAAAAGAGAAGAGAATTTGCCATTACCTGGTCTGGCTTACACGCGGGCCCACAACAATGTGTCTGAATTCTAACTGGCTTCTGGACAATCGGGGTGGGCAATAAATTCTGACTTAGCCAGCAACACCCAAATTCCATGAATTAATTTTTAAAAATGCTTGGTCTTATCAATGCCTTCAATGGCTTTCACCTTATTTTTTCAGAAAAAGTGCTGAGATACTTCATCTAACCGTTTTAGTTGCAAAAACTTTAAGATTTAGTGTTGAAAACTATTTCTTTGAAGAAAAATCAACAAAAGAGCAAGAAACAGATTTCAGAATTTAATCACTTCTACACACCATTCCAAGTTGCGTGAAGTGGCAAATCATTGCAGCAAAATTGAATCTGCTCTACTGGTTCAGACTGGAGGCCAGCAGCCAGTGGTGTGCCACAACAATCAGTTTTGGGTCTGGTGCTTTTCGTCATTTACATGAGTGATTTGGATGTGAATATAGAAGGCATGATCAGTAAGTTTGCAGATGGCACCAAAATTGATGATGTAGTGGACACTGAAGAAGATTATCTCAGAGTAAAACAGGACCTTGATCAGATAGGCCAATATGCCAAGGAGTAATTGATGGGAGTTTGATTTAGATAAATGTGAGATGTTGCAGCTTGGTAAGGCAAACCATGGCAGGACATATACAGTTAATGGGAGATCCTTGGTGAATGGACAGAGTGGTGAATAACGTGCTTGCCCTTGTTGGTCAGAACATTGAATATAGGAGTTGGGATGTCATGTTGTACCTGTAAAGGACATTGGTGAGACCACTTTCAGAATACTGCGCACAATTCTGATCGCCCTTCTATAGGAAAGATTTTATTAAACTTGAGAGGGTGCAGAAAAGATTAAGAAGGAGGCTGAATAGGCTGGGGTTTTTCTTCCTGCAGCATCAGAAGCTGAAGGGTGACCTGATAGAGGTTTATAAAATTGTGAGGAATTGGATAGGGTGCACAGCCAAGGTTGTTTGGACGTGGGAGAGTCCAAAACTATAGGGAATTGGTTTAAAATGAGAGGGGAGAGATTTAAAAAGGACGTAAGGGGTAAGCTTTTTATGCAGAGTGTGCGGTGTGTATGGAACAAACTGCTAGAGGGAGTGGTGGAGGTGGGTACAATTACAACATTTAAAAGGCATTTGGATGGCTACATTAATAAGAAGAGTTTAGAGGAATACGGGCCAAATGCTGGGAAATGGGACTCGGTCTGATTGGCATGTCTGGTCAGTGCAGACGAGTTGATCCAAAGAGTCTGTTTCCGTGTTGCATGACTCTCCTCAGGGCATCGATTCACAAAATGGTAACCCCCATGCAGCTTTACAACTGTTGTTATCCTTTTCTTTAATTACAAAACACATCAAATTTTTTTTTAAAGACGGTTGGCATATAATCTTAATGTTAATGAAAATAGTTCTGCAATTTCTAAATGAAACTTATAAAAACTAAACCTTTAAGATATAAATCTACTTAACAAAGGAATTATGATTACCATAACAGGAACAAAAAGATGTTCTTATTAGACAATAACTCAGATCCACTATAGTAGCTTGCCACATATATGCCCAGAATATTCCACATGGAAAGACCAATCACAATAAAAAATAAATAACATGCATAAGACTCCAGATAAGGTTATGATAGACAAGAAAAACTGTACAAACCAATACAGTCTCCTTCCACTTCTGATGGATAACTTTTGCCAAATTCAGATCCAGCTGGACAACACAATCCTCTGGAGTCAAATAATCTGAGGAAACAATCATGGTCATTTTTCACTAAATGATAAGAAATAACTTCAGATGACCATTGCATATTTGGTTTCATTTTGGGAAGAATACAGAGCATTTTAAAAACAGGATTTTACGCCTCTATATCATTTTTGAAATTTAAATTTTCTCTCTGTCCCTTAAATGGCTTTCTGAAATTTAGGCAAACAATCAAGGAAACACATCGCAGATTACAAACAAATCTCTTCAGGGTGTTGCAATTAACCAGATTGTTCCATAGTTTGCTAAGACCTTCATATATTTTTGATATGCTTTTTAAGTGCAAAATTAATACAACTTCTGCATAAATATCTGACTTTGTACAATTATGGACTTGCCTTACAAGTGAAAGTGAGGGTATCTGATTGAGAAACTGATAAATAACTTTAAGGTAAGTGCAATTCAATCAAGTTCAGAGTTAATTATAATTAAAGTTAATAACGTCAGATGCTTTACAAGAGCTGGTCGTGGAAGAAACCTGAGCAATTAACAATCCATCTGTAATGGAGCCAGGGAGTCCGGCGACAGGGACTGACATTCATTCAAAATATAAATTATTCATATGGGCTAATAAATCAAAGAGTATGTTGAAGGTAAAATATCTGCTTTGTATTATAGTCAAATCACCCCAGACCATGCCGCTTTGTGACAGTGATTCAGTGTAGAGTTTTGGGTAGAAGTTGGTTTTATTTAATTTATTCTATGTCTCTTCAGTTTGGATTTTACCAAGGAAAAGCAGGCTGGGAGATTGCTCTGGTTTGTAACTAGGTGAAGCTAGCTACTCAACAGCCTTCTGGCACAGAGTCAGCTTGAAAACTTAACTTGGGAAAACTATAGGTGCTAATCTGCACTATGACTATGACGATGCATATCCAATACCCGGCCAAGGAGTTGAAGAGTCCATAGTTGTGAAATTTTTACAGAAAATTGGAGGATGGTTTCATCAAAAGGTAATGGAAGAATCCACATGAAATGTGTATCTTGAGGAAAAGTTGGAATATTAAGGAGAATACTATATTCAATCCAGGAAAATTAGTGAACTTGAAATGTTGTAAAATTCAGGAATATTTGAGTGAACTAAAGTGTAGAACTAATTTTACAGCATAAGTATTTATAGGCTATTGTATTAACAATGCTTACTTTACATAATCTTTTTCAATACACAGTAATTGTTATTGTTTAAAAATTTGAAATCTTGTGGTGTGGCTCCGACAGTTAATTGCTGAATGCTCAGAATTCTTCTTTAAACATCAGCAATCCCTAACAAGTTCATTAACACTTCCTATAATCATTAGGTTTGATACATTGAGGAATAAATTTCTCAGAATAAGTAGAAGTTTTCATAACGCAAACAAACATGATCAGATAATCTTTACAGCGATGTGGCTGAATTATGATAAGGACTGAGTCCTGAATATTCAGAGGGATGAGACATTCAAGAATAGGAGATTCCTGATGAAGAGCTTTTGCCCGAAACATCGATTTTCCTGCTCCTCACATGCAACCTGACCTGCTGTGCTTTTCCAGCACCACACTCTCGATTCAAGAACAGGAAGCAAGGTTAACTTGGAAAGATAGCATTGTTAATCATGGTGACAGGGTGCAATACATAGAAATGACCTTGGTTCAGGAAACTGGAATGTAACTTAGGTGGAGAAGAGTCATAGGAGAGCAAGTCATTAGCAGGAATGGTCTACAGGCACTGTAACAATAACCACAAAATTGGATAAACAATGAAAGAAGAAATATTTGTTGCTTGTGATAAAAGTCAGCAATAATCATACTATCTGGAAAAAAAAACAAATTGGTAATTATGGCCTGAATGAAGGGTTCATAAAATGTTTTTAAAATTGTTTCTGAGAACAGAAGGTCATGGAACAAACTAGAAAGCAGGTTATACTGGGCTTGGCATTGTATAATGTGACAGGATTAATGAATAGCCTCAAATCAAAGTCTGTATTAGAGGGCAACAACCACAAAATGATTGAATTTTATATATCGTTTAAAAGGGAGGAATGGGTCTAAGATTAATATTTTAAACTCAAGAGGCAAATATGTGGGCATGGCTGTTTGTTTGCTGTGTGACTCTATGACAACAGTGCTAAAGTGAACTGGATAAGAGGCTGGGGACAGATCAACAGAAAAGCAGTGTCAGATATTTAAGGGGATACTTCAGAAAGAAAAAAATTAAGCGGAGAACCCACCATTGATGAGTAACTAAAGAAGTTAAAGAAAGCATTAAACTGAAACCAAAAATAATTAACTGGGCAAAGTTGAGTTGCAGGTCAGTTGAAAGGTCAGAACACAAGGAACAACAGAGAATGATTAAAAGGCACCCATGAGAAGCTGACAAAAAGTTTGCATGATGCTGTCACGAGACAGTTTGCACATGAGGGTCTAAGTAACATGATAGGGAGGCAATAAGAAATTAGAGTACGAAAGAAAAAACAAGGAATATAATAAGAACAAATAGCAAGGTTTCGAAAGGTACCGAAAAAGGAAAAGAGTAAAGTGACTGCTGGCTCTCTGAAGTGTGAGAATGGTGAATTAATTGTAGACACAAAGTCAAACACAGATGAAGTGAATAGTTTTCTTGTTTTCACTACTGAGGATATAAAAGAAAAATGCTACTAATAGCTGTAAATCAGAATACTGAAAGTAGAGGAACTTGCATGAAATTACAATCACTAGAGAAGCAGTACTGAGTAAACTGGCAGAGCTATGGACTGACAAGACTCTGGGCTCTGATGGACCTCATCCTAGTGTCTTATAAAAGATGACTAATAAGGTAGATGGTGTGTTGGTGTTAATTTTTTAAAATTTACTAGATTCCAGAAAGGTTCCACTGGATTTGTAATTAACAAATAAAACTGCTTCATTCAAGAGGAGTGAGGGAAGAAACCTGGAAACTGTAAACCAGTTAGCTTTATTGCTGTCATGGGAAAGGTGTTAAAATAAATCATTAAGAAAGTTATAGCTGAATGTTTAGAAAAATGCACGGTAATTGGGAACAGTCAGCATGGTTTTGTCAAAGGAAAATTACATCTAACCAATTTATTGGAGTCCTTTGAAGGAGTAACATGAGTTGTGATTAAAGGGAAGCCTGTACAGATACAATACTTGGATTTCTAGAAGGCACTTAACAAGACACTACATAAAAGGTAAGTGCATAAAGTAGGAACTCATGGTGTAGAAGGGTAACGTATTAGCAAGAATAAAAGATTGTTTTCTATCAGTCACAGTATGCATAAATCGATCTTTTCCTAATTGGCATCATGTGATGAGTGGAGTCCCACAGCTTTTAACAATTTATGGCTACATTTGAGGCCGGGTTCACTGAAGATGGAGCATTCAGTGTCCACCAATACTCTTGATGCCTTTAGGGAGAGGTGGACACTGCATGTGGATGGAGTGCTTTATTTCCCCTTCCAATTTCATTTGATTTAGTCGCCTCCTTCTCTTCCTAAGCCCTTCCTTCACATTTTAATGACAGCATTGCCCATAAAAGGCTTTGCTTGTTAATGTTCAATTGGCCACATGTGTTTTCTCCTGGTTGCAGAGAAAAAAAATGTATAATAAAATGTACACATAATGGTGTCTCTTTACTGTGTCACTATTAAAATAAATTATACACCGCCACAGGTGATGTGGGGAAAAATATAAGCATTACTAGATGAGAGGAGCGAAGGGCCCTCTTGTACAGCAGTGATAGTATCCCTTTGCCGAGATCGGAAGGCCTGGGTTCAAGTCCACTCTAATCTACAGGTGTGTAATAACATCTTTGAACAGGTTGAATTTAAAAAGTAATTAAATGAGAGAAATGAAGCCACGGTGGCTAAGTTTGCAAATGACACAACTTAGGTAGGAGAGCATTTGAAAAAAAATGAATACAGAGAAACCTTGATTATCCGAATGCCAACTATCCGAAAATTGGATTATCCGCACGAGATCGCGAGGTCTCGACAGAAACATTACTTCAAAGACATGTGTCCAACATTTAATCACTGTAAACAAAAGATGCAACCAAAGTGGGGGCAGGCAGGGGGCAGTGTTGGACTCGATTGCGGGGGCGCGGCTAGACAGGCGGGGGAGTTGGACAGGATTAGGACGTGGGAGGGGGCCAGGGGATCACGCGCGCTGTGATGCTGCCTTACTTCCTGGACAGGGAGCTGATTTTACAGAAAACTCAGACCCCAGAGGAATGGCATTGAACCAATTAAGCGATCAATCAATTATCCGAACGAAATAGTGCCCGCCCATCTCGTTCGGATAATCGAGGTTCCTCTATATATGGACTTTGATACAGCTGAGCGAGTCACAAAAATCTGACAAATGGATTATAATGTGGGAAAATGTGAAATTAGTAACAAAGGCAGGAAGGATAAAAGAAATTGAGTATTTCTTACACAGAGAACAATTGCTGAGTTCCAAGGTTTCGAGGTGCTCTAATGCATGTGACAAAAAGTTAACATGCATGTATAGCAAGTAATTAATAAGGCTAAAGGAATGCTATATTTTCTTAGAAGAACTGAACATTAAAATAAGGATGTAATGACTCAATCATCATTTTAGGCAGAGGCACTAGGCTAGCAATCCAGAACCCCAAGCTAATGTTCTGGATACATGGATTTGAATCCCATCATAGTAGATAGCAAAATTTTATTTTTAAGAAAAGTAAAAATTTGGTCTAAAAAGCTAGTCAAATGGCAACTATGTATCCACTGCTTCTTGTTGCAAAATCAACTTGTTCAGAGACATTATTACACACTGGTGAGGCATGTGGAACTTGAATCCAGGTGTCCTGGCTCTGAAGTAGAGATGCTACCACTGCACCACAAAAACCCTTGTTCCACTCATCTAGGTATTTTCTCCTCAAGCTGTTCAGAGATGTTATTGCACACTTCTGAAACAAGTGGCACTTGAGAACCTTGGACTCTTGGCTCAAACTTAGAGATACTACTACTACTGCATCATAGGAGCCCTCAGTATTAGATTACATTAGATTTAGATTAGATTCCCTTCAGGTGTGGAAACAGGCTCTTCGGCCCAAAAAATCCACACTAACCCTCCGAAGAGTAACCCAACCAGACCCATTTCCCTCTGACTAATGCACCTAACACAATGGGCAATTTAGCATGCCAATTCACCTGACCTGCACATCTTTGAACTGTGGGAGAAAACTGGGGCACCTGGAGGAAACCCACGCAGACACAGGGAAAATGTGCAGGTCACACAGACAAACCTGGGACCCTGATGCTACGAGGCAGCAGTGCTAACCACTGAGCCACCATGCTGCCCCTAAGTATTGTTCCTCTTATGTAGATAATTTATAATCACTTACACCTTATAAGGAAGGAAATCTGCTGTCCTTTCCTAGCCTGGCTGACTTATGACTCTAGACCTATAGCAATGTAGTTGACTCTCAACTGTCCTCTGAAATGTCAAGCAAGTCACTCAGTTCAAGGACAATAAAGGATTTTAATAAATGCAACATCCCATGAATAAAAAGTTATACAGGGCATTAGTGACACAACATTTCAAACACTCATGACATTGTTGGTCACTATATTAAAGAAAGGATGTAAATGCATTGAGACAGTTCAGAGATGGTTTACAAGATTGATATCTTGAAAGAGTGGAACGTTTTATGAGGTAAAGTTAGGCAGACTGGACTGGTTTTCAGTTGAGTTTACAGGAGTGAGGGGTGGCTTGCTTAAAGTATAAAAGACCTTGAAAAATCTTGACATGGTTAGTGTGGAAAGGATGTGGCTCAGTCCAGAACTTGGAGGACATTGTTTTAAAATTAAGGTTTTTTTTCTTGGACTTTGCAGCTTTGGAACACTGCCGCGGAAGATGGTTTGGGCAGAATTACTGACTATTTGAGGTGAAGGTAGATTGATTTCCTGATCTAATAAAATCACAGGTTGTCAGGGTTAGATGGGAATGTGGAATTCAAAACACAATTTTAAGATAATTTTAAAATATTAAAACTTACCTCAGGAGTTCAGTGCGCTTCATTTTGTCGGTGGCAGTTGGAGTGGGAGGAGCAACGGCAGGGACCAGTGACCCGACGGTAAGGTAATTTTAAAATATAAAAACTTATCTCAGGAGTTTCAGGTATACATCTTGGCAGTGGCTAAATCCCGAGACACTACATGTATAGTGTCTCCCACCTGCCCTCCTCCTCTAACCAAAAAAAGAGGACTTTCGTGTATTGCTTAGGTAAGGCGTTTCAACTGATATTTCTTTAGCATCGTGTGATTGTTAAAAGTTTACTATTAGTTGGTTAATTGAATAAGATAACAGATAAGTACAAGAAATTATTTAACTCATAAATTTGCATAAATTAATTTAATAAGTAGAGATGGCTGGACAAGTGATGTGCTGTAGCTATATGATGTGGGAGCTGGCTGATCGCATTGTGAATGGCAGTGACCACATCTGTAGCAAGTGTTGGTTGCTGGAAAAACTCCAGATCAGAATTGATGATCTGGAATCTGAGCTTCAAACACTGTGGCACATGCAGGAGGGGCAGAGTTATCTGGATGCTTTGTTTCAGAAAGCAGTCACACCCGGTTAGATTAAGTAATTCAAATTCAGTTAGTGATCAGGAACAACAGAGTGTGACTCTAAGTGAGGCAGGTAGGGGGATTCTGAGTTCAGGAGTGGAGGAACCTCAGCCCTTGGCCTTGTCCAACAGTTATGAGATTTTTGCTCCCTGTATGGATGAGGAAAAGAGCTGTGGGTAGGATGAGCCAGATGACCACGGCACCATGGTGCAGAAGGCCATTCAAGAAGGAAGAGCAAAATGACAAGTAGCTGTTTTCGGGGATTCTTTGCGAGCTGGATCGGGAGTCCCGCATGGTGTGTTGCCTGCCTGGTACCAGGATGCGGGACATCTCTGACTGGCTTGAAAGGGTATAGGAGTGGAAGAGAGAAGATCCAGTTGTTGTGGTCTATGTTGACACAAACAACATAGGCAAGGCATGGAAGGAGGACCTGTTTGGGGAGTACCTAGGAAGGAAATTGAAGACCAGGTCCTCAAAGGTCATAATCTTTAGATTGCTGCCAGAGCCACTTTCTAATTGACAGACCAGGAATGAAGCAAAAAGGAAGGACAACTTAGGATATATTACTGGAGATGATGGAAATCATGAGGATGAGAAAATTAGCATTAAGGTGCTTTACCTGAATGCTCATAGTATTCGTAACAAAATACATGAATTAACAGCACAACTCATCGTGAATGATTATGATGTGGTAGGCATCACAGAGACGTGGCTGCAGGGGTTCAGGACTGGCAGTTAAACATCTAAGGATTTATAACTTATTGAAAAGACTGGGAGGTGGGCAGAGGGGGTGGAGTTGCCTTGTTAGTTAAGAATGAAATTAAATCTTTGGCACTAAATGACACAGGATTAAATGATTTCGAGTCTGTGTGAGTGGAGTTCAGGAACCACAAAGGCATAAAAACCATAATGGGAGTTATGTACAAACCTCCCAGTAGTGGTCAGGACCAGGGGCGCAAGATATACCAGGAAATAGATGGGGCATATCAGAAAGGCAAGATCACGGTGATTGTGGGGGACTTCAATATGCAAATAAACTGGGTGAATAACATTGCTGGTGCATCTAAAGAAAGAAAATTCATGGAATTCTGACAGGATGGTTTTTGGAACAGCTTGTGATGGAGCCCACAAAGGAGCAGGTCATTCTGGACTTAGTTCTATGTAATGAGCCAGACTTTATAAAAGATCTTAAAGTAAGAGAACACTTCAGACGCAGCGATCATAATATGGTAGAGTTCAGTCTGCAGTTTGAAAGAGAGAAGGCAAAATCGGATGTAATGGTGTTACAGTTAAATAAAGGTAATTACAGGGGTATGAGAGAGGAACTGACAAAAATCAACTGGAAGCAGAGCCTAGTGGAGAAGACATTAGAGCAACAATGGCAGGAGCTTTTGGTGTAATTAAGGACACAACTCGGAGGTACATCCCAAAGAAAAGAAAGATTATCACCTGAGAGGGGTGGGGAGATTAGATAGCCACGATTATAGCCAGTAATATTAGAAATGATAGTAAAATTTTCTTTCAATACATAAGAAACAAACAAAATGCAAAAGCAGAAATTGAGCGGCTCCAAATTGATGCAGGAAGGCTTGTGATAGAAGATAAGGAAATAGCTGAAGAATGTATTAAATACTTTGTGTCAGTCTTCACAGTGGAAGACAGGAGTAATATCTCAACAATAAAGGAGAGTCAAGGGTCAGAGTTAAGTATGGTAGCCATGACAAAAGAAGTGTGAGAAAAGCTAAAAGGTCCTCATAAATCTCCTGGCCCGGATGGGCTACATCCTAGAGTTCTGAGGGAGGTGGCTGAAGGAATAGTGGAGGCTTTGGTTGTAATCTTTCAAAAATCACTCGAGGCAGGGAAGGTCCCAAATGATTGGAAAAGTGCTGTTGTAACCCCCTTGTTCAAGAAAGATCAAGACAAAAGATGGAAAATAATAGGTCAATTAGCCTAACCTTGGTTATAGGTAAAATTCTAGAATTCATCGTTAAGGATGAGATTTCTAAATTCTTGGAAGTGCAGGGTCGGATTAGAACAAGTCAGCATGGATTTAGTAAGGGGAGGTCATGCCTGGCAAACCTGTTAGAATTCTTTGAAGAGGTAACAAGTAGGTTAGACCAGGGAAACCCAGTGGATGTTAACTACTTAGACTTCCAATGTGAGGTCTTGCACTTTGGAAAAAAGAATACAGGCATGGACTATTTTCTAAATGGTGAGAAAATTCATAAAGCCAAAGTACAAAGGGATCTGGGAGTGCTAGTCCAGGATTCTCTAAAGGTTGACTTGCAGGTTGAGTCCGTGATTAAGAAAGCAAATGTAATGTTGTCATTTATCTCAAGAGAGTTGGAATGTTAAAGTAGCGATGTGCTACTGAGACTTTATAAAGCTCTAGTTAGGCCCCATTTAGATTACTGTGTCCAATTCTGGACCCCACACCCCAGGAAGGACAAACTGGCACTGCAGCATGTCCAGCGGAGATTCATACAGATGATCCCTGGAATGGCAGGCCTAACATACAATGAATGGCAAAGGATGTTGGGATTGTATGCATTCGAGTTTAGAAGGTTGAGGGGAGATCTAATAGAAACTTAAAGGGTGGACACTGGGAATTTGTTTTCATTAGGCGGGGATACTAGGACCCATGGGCACAGTCTTAGAATTAGAGGTAGTCAATTTAGAATGGAAATGAGGAGACATTTCTTCAGCCAGAGCATGGTGGGCCTTTGGAATTCATTGCCATGGAGCGCAGTGGAGGCCGGGACGTTAAAAGTCCTCCAGGCAGAGATTGATAAATTCTTGATCTCACAAGGAATTAAGGGCTACGGGGAGAGAGCAGGTAAGAGGCGTTGAAATGCCCATCAGCCATGATTAAATGGCAGAGTGGACTCGATGGGCTGAATGCCCTTTCTTCCACTCCTATGTCTTATGATCTTACAATTGGGATAGCCATGATCATTTTGTATGTAGAGCAGCCTCGAGGCTGAATAGCCTATGTCTGGCTCCAAAGTTTCCAAGTTTGTATGATATTTGTCTCCTTCCTTTAATTCACTTATTTTTGTTTGGATTTTAGAATTCATCAGCAGTAAGGTCAACCTAAAACCCTTGCTTACCTGGATCAAGACCTACCGATCCAAACAGGTCAGTAAGTTGAATTGCCAGTTCCGGTGGCAAGTATAATTCCAAAGTCTGAATGTTCAATGCATCAGAAAACAATCCCAAATGATCCTGACTTGTACTTTCACCTTCCAGTGTCTCCTTAGTTTCCTTTTCTGTTGCAAGTTTCTCGGTGTTATAGCTTGACTGATTTTCATTTGAATTTTCGATAAAGGTATTAAGTTCTGGCTGTGATACTGTGGCAGTATCATTTACGTCTATACATTCAGATAAGTACATGCTTCTTTCATTTAATACCTTTATATTTGAAGTATGAGATATGTTACCTTCAATGCATGTTACATGATCATTTGGCAAATCCTTTCTAAGCTTTGAATCATCGCATTCTCCTCCTACACAATATTCCTTACATGGATTAGTAAACTGGTCATGATCAATGTCACGTGCTTCACTGATGATGTTTGTATTTTTCAACTCTTCAGCTATCACTATAGATTCTGTAGTAATGTCAGATGGAGGGCTTAAGTCTTCATATCCAAGGTAAGGCAACAGATGTTTCTTGTTTTGTTGTGTATAAATCACTGATGATTGATTATTTATGTCTGTTGTAGTTTCATTGGCATAAGACAACTGATTCATAACAGAATTAGATTTGCCACTTTGTGACTGATCATCAAAATCTATTTTCTCCATTTGTGGTTTCTGGGTCACTTGTACATTACTGCTAGTTACAAGTTTATCATCTGCAACCGACATCTGATTCACCGGATCTTCATTTGAAAGCTTCACACCAGAATCAAGCAATAAATTGGTTGCCCATTCTATATCTCCATCACATTTTTCATATAAATCAATCAAATCTTCAAAAGGAACAGATTTAAAGCAATTACTAAGTATCTGCAAATTCTCCTCTTCATTAACAAATGCATTTTCATCTACAAATGTGCTTTTGTCATGCACAAGTTTGTAGGGCACTGATTTCACAGGGTTTATAGATTCTTGTGTTGCATCAAAGTCTGTTACCTTAAGTTCATCTACAGCTGCTGTCAATATTTTAAACTCAGTAGAAACAACTTTTTGATTTTCAATCTTCCATAAAAGAGCAAAGTCTTCAGGAGCAGTTTGCGTTGAACTATTCTGTTCTGAATTATCTGAAATTAGAATAGAGTTCTCCATCTGGACAGTGTTCAAAAGGACAGGTTCCAAAGGCTTCTCAGTAATTGGGCTGTTACCTGGAAGTGTTAGTGCCAATTTGCAAGATTTACCTACTCCCCCATTCTGCAAAGATTTTCTATTTGTGGGTTTTTCAGACAATGCTTCAGCATTTTGCTGTTCAAAAGCTCCTAGAGTTTTATGCTCCTCATGGTTTACAGAATTTATTTCTGAAGTAGAATTTTTAACAGTTGACGATAACACATTAGGATTATCTGAACTATCAGCAGAGATTTCAGAGCTGTTTGTTCCTGGTGAGATTTCTATATTCCTCTGTTCAACCAAACTACTAGCAGCGTCTTTTAAGGAATCACTTGGAATGACAGAATCAAAGGTGTCAGATTTATTTCTAATCTTTAGTTCTGATTTTTTTCTGGTTTTCTTTTTCCTCTGATCTTGAGGTTTCAATTTCTCTGCTACTGGCCAATCGCCAACAAAATTTAAGAATTCTGGTTCAATAATCTGATGACGTTGTTCTACAGCTTGTGACTTTTCTGTCAAATTATTTTCTCCAGATGGATCGTCTTCAACTGGCAGTTTTGGTGTTCCTCCATTTTCCGAAGCACTACTTGTACTATTAGCACCTTGCCATTTCGTTCTCCTAATTCTCTGGCCAATAGATGTACTAAAAGCAGTTGGCAAATCATCGTACAGTGCTAAATTATCTTTGTGACTTTCTACGCGTTCAGTATTTTCTGTTCCTTCAAACTTGGATTCAAAAGTTTCCACCCTGATTGTCTTTCTTTTTTCATCTTCAGTTTCAGCATGAGATGCTAAATTATAATTACTACCATTTGATTCAAGAGTTTGATCTTTTTGTATGTTTTCTCCATGTGGTAATTTTGAAAACGTAGCATTATTGCTAGTCTCATGTTCAGTTCCATGTTTTCTGCTTTCACTGGGGAAATCTGAAGGCAGCCTTGTGCATTGCTCCAAGTTATCTGTGTTTATTTCAGTAGTTGACAAGTGTTCTGTACTCTTAAAAGGAGGCATCAAGGAATCAGGTAAAACCTGGCACACTGAAGAAGCTGATGGTCTTGTTGCCATAGTCATGTGATGTAGGTCTCCATTCATTGCTCTGCATAAATTCACAAGTAAATAGATATTTGTTCTTATGAGATTTTCTAGGGTTAAGCAAATCCCTAGCAGCACATTTCCCCATATCTACATGTATGGCATTTAAAATATTTTTACAGCTCATGGAACTTTCTATGTTTACACAATAGGACCTGAAGCAGAAGGGAATAAACAAAAGAGTGTTATCATGTTCCATTCAGAATTGTAACTCCCATCCATCTTAGCTCTATTTCTACTGCAATGGCAAAAACTACTAGAGATTAAAAAACAAGTGCGCAAAATGGCCAAATTCTGATCCTAACTATGCAAGTGAACAGGTGAGAACACAAATTGATAAGAGGTCTAATTCTTAAGCACAACATGGGGTGCAATTAGTTATGAAACAATGTCCAAAACCAGGTATTGTAACAGCAATAAAGAAGCTTTTGCAACATTCCTTCATTGCATCATACACATTTATTACATCAACCTTAGATGAATATAGATTCAAGTGCACCCTGCTGAGATTCAATTTTGAAACATAACACTAAGTCAACTGAACTATTCAACAAATTATTGGTAAGTTTTTTAAGGAAACTTGTACTGGAACGTTTCTTCACCTATTTAAATAGAAACCATTGACCTGGATGTTAACCAAGATACGGTGTGATCTCAACAGTCATGGCAGCCAAAACAGCCTAAATTTTAAACATGAAAAATTTCTTCTGATGTACAAGACATAGGCATTGAGCCATGTTTACCCCTACATTAATAAGAAAAAAATTCATTTAGTTATAGTTTAAACCCACTTATGATTTTTTTTGCAAGATAGCTTCAGACACAATATAGGAGGAGAAAGAATGCTCTCTAGAAAATAAAAACTCACATGATGGGGATATATTTTAGTACATTTTACTTACCCACTTGCTGCACTTGTAGGACACAGTTCTACAGCTTCTGTTTCGGGAATTTTAGGTTCGGATGACTTTATTATAGTGTTGACTGTAACATGGTGCTCATAGTGATCTATGATTGCTTTAATTTTCTCCTTCGACACCCCATGAATATTACGTCTAAGGATAAATAAGCATAATTTCAAAAGTGTACTCTGGATCACAAAACAAGCAAAGAAAAAGCTGGTTAAAATTTCAGGTGAAATTCTACCTGCGAAGCAGTGACCTTAGCTGTCTACTGTATACTTTGCCCAGATTTCTTTCCCACTGCTGCTAAGGTAATTTTAACCTACTTAGGATACAAACAGCTTTCCAGATGAGACAGGAGCATTACACAAATTTTGTTATCTACTGGAAATTAAAACAAATAAATAAGAATATTTGCAAATTTTAGCTTTAATACAGAACACTAAAAGCCTGAGTTACAAGGCAAGGACCATATCAAGATGTGCAAATGCTGACACAAATGGTCTGCATGCTCCATGGCTTCTGTAATTTTGTAGAAACTAGCTAATATCTTAACAAAATGAGAAATTAAACAAAATTACAAGATTAAACAAGGTTGAAAATACATCTGCATCTCAGCACTGGTTTCTTTCCCACTGTCTAATTATTCTGAAAACCTCTTGCAATATTTGTTAATGACTCTCACATACTTTTTATTGGAAGCTCATTCCTCGACTCACATTGTCTACATCTCTCAATCCTCTCAATATGAAAAACTGAGGGAGGAGTCAAGTATTTAAAATGAAATGACAGTAAGGAAAAAACATGGGCAATAGAGAATTGACAGTCACTACAGTGCACTGGGAGAATAGTCTAGCAAAAGGAAGCGACAGTCAGAGTAAAATCATCACACAATGGGAGCAGCACCAGAGGAGGATTCTTCAAATTCTGACAGATAGACATCAAATACTGGCACTACTTCAGACCCAGGGAAGAAGCACATTCTGAATTTTTAACCAGGTCAGAAACTTGTTGCCGGGTAGCTTTGCAAAGGTAAGGCTGGAACAGTGGAATTGACCCATCTACAGGTCAATATTTCAATGCTATCTTGTTGTGAATTACTGACCAAAAACACTATGATCCTTAAACAGAGATGAGTGGTCTTTCTTCATCTCTATGTTGATCAGAATACTTTAGCTCCACTATTCTTCAGTTGTAAGATGTTTTAACACGTATAAATTTTATCCTGACTAGAACAAGTGACGGGTTGCCGGGGGGGACTTTAAGAAGAGAACTTCAGGGATTATGAGGCTCTTATGAGGAAAGGCTGAGAGACTTGGGTCTGTTCTCTTGGAAAGAAGGCAGCTAAGCGGGTATTTAAGACCATAAGACAAAGGAGTGCAAGTAAGGCCATTCAGCCCATCGAGTCCACTCCGCCATTCAATCATGGCTGATGGGCATTTCAACTCCACTTACCAGCATTCTCCCCGTAGCTCTTAATTCCTCGTGACATCAAGAATCAATCAACCTCTGCCTTGAAGCCATTTAGCGTCCTGGCCTCCACTGCACTCCGCGGCAATGAATTCCACAGGCCCACCACTCTCTGGCTTAAGAAATGTCTCTGCATTTCTGTTCTGAATTTACCCCTTCTAATTCCAAGGCCGTGTCCACGGGTCCTAGTCTCCTCACCTAATGGAAACAATTTCCTAGCGTCCACCCTTTCCAAGCCATGTATTATCTTGTAAGTTTCTATTAAGTCTCCCCTCAATCTTCTAAACTCCAATGAATACAATCCCAGGATCCTCAGCCGTTCCTCGTATGTTAGACCAACCATTCCAGGGATCATCCGTGTGAATCTCCGCTGGACACATTTCAGTGCCAGTATGTCCTTCCTGAGGTGTGGGGACCAAAACTGGGCACAATACTCCAAATGGGGCCTAACCAGAGCTTTATAAAGTCTCAGTAGCACAACGGTGCTTTTATATTCCAACCCTCTTGAGATAAATTATGAGTGACATGATGAAGTGAAAACAACACTGTACTGTAATACAGTGTTGATTAGTTGATAAGTGGACTGTGCTTGGTAAAGGTGTTGCCATTAGGAATGCACCAGTTATTGAAGACTAGTAGTTAATTAACATTGCATTCGCTTTCTTAATCACGGACTCAACCTGCATGTTTACCTTTAGAGGATCCTCGACTAGCACTCCCAGATCCCTTTGTACTTTGGCTTTACGAATTTTCTCACTGTTTAGAAAGTAATCTATGCTTGTATTCTTTTTTCCAAAGTGCAAGACCTCGCATTTGCTCACGTTGAATTCCATCAGACATTTCCTGGACCACTCTCCCAAACTGTCTAGATCCTTCTGCAGCCTCCCCACTTCCTCAGTACCACATGCCTGTCCACCTAACTTCGTATCATTGGCAAACTTCGCTAGAATGCCCCCAGTCCCTTCATCCAGATCATTAATATATAATGTGAACAGCTGCGGCCCCAACATTGAACCCTGCGCGACACCGCTTGTCACCGGCTGCCATTACGAAAAAGAACCTTTTAACCCAACTCTTTGCCTTCTGTCAGACAGCCAATCCTCAATCCACACCAGTAGCTCACCTCAAACACCATGGGCCCTCACCTTGCTCAGAAAGCGAATGCAATGTTGTCATTTATCTCAAGAGGGTTGGAATATAAAAGCAGCGTTGTGCTACTGAGACTTTATAAAGCTCTGGTTAGGCCCCATTTGGAGTACTGTGGCACCCATGTGGCACCTTATCAAAGGCCTTTTGGAAGTCTAGATAGACCACATCCACTGGGTTTCCCTGGTCTAACCTATTTGTCACCTCTTCAAAGAATTCCAACAGGTTTGTCAGACATGACCTCCCCTTACTAAATCCATGTTGACTCGTTCTAATCAGACTCTGCTCTTCCAAGAATTTAGAAACCTCATATTTAATGATGGATCCTAGAATTTTACCAACAACCGAGGTTAGGCTAATTGGCCTATAATTTTCCATCTTTTGCCTTGATCCTTTTTTGAACAAGGGGGTTACAACAGCGATCTTCCAATCATCTGGGACTTTCCCTGACTCCAGTGACTTTTGAAAGATCTCAACCAATGCCTCCGCTATTTCCTCAGCTACCTCCCTCAGAACTCTAGGGTGTATCCCATCAGGGCCGGGAGATTTATCAATTTTAAGACCTTTTAGCTTTTCTAGCACTTTCTCTTTCGTAATGGCAATCATACACAACTCAGCCCCCTGATTCCCTGTAATTGTTGGGATATCACTCATGTCTTCCACTGTGAAGACTGACGCAAAGTACCTGTTAAGTTTTCCTGCTATTTCCTCATCTCCCATCACTAGGCTTCTAGCATCAGTTTGAAGTGGCCCAATGTCTACTTTTGCCTGTCGTTTGTTTCTTATATATTGAAAGAAACTTTTACTATCATTTCTAATATTACTGGCTAGCCTACCTTCATATTTGATCCTCTCCTTCCTTATTTCTCTCTTTGTTATCCTCTGTTTGTTTTTGTAGCCTTCCCAATCTTCTGATTTCCCACTGCTCTTGGCCACTTTATTGGATCTCTCTTTTTCTTTAATACATTTCCTGACTTCCTTTGTCAGCCATGGCTGTCTAATCCCTCCCTGGATAATCTTTCTTTTCTTGGAGATGAACCTCTGTACAGTGTCCTCAATTATACCCACAAAACTCCTGCCATTTTTGCTCTACTGTCTTCCCCGCTAGGCTCTGCTTCCAGTCTATTTTTGTCAGTTCCTCTCTCATGCCCTCATAATTACCTTTATTTAACTATTTTGCCTTCTCTCTTTCAAACTGCAGACTGAACTCTACCATATTATGATTGCTGCTTCCTAAGGGTTCCCTTACTTTAAGATCTTTTATAAAATCTGGTTCATTACAAAGCACCAGGTCCAGAATAGCCTGCTCCCTTGTGGGCTCCCTTTCTTTGGATCCACTGGCAACATTATTTACCCAGTCCAGCTGCAAAATGAAGTCTCCCATGATCACCGTGACCCTGCCTTTCTGACATGCCTTCTCTATTTCCCGGTACATGTTGCACCCCTGGTCCTGACCATTGTTAGGAGGTCTGTACATAACTCCCATTCTGGGCGGCACGGTGGCACAGTGGTTAGCACTGCTGCCTCACAGCGCCTGAGATCCGGGTTCAAATCCCGACTCGGGCGACTGACTGTGTGGAGTTTGCACATTCTCCCCGTGTTTGCGTGGGTTTCCTCCGGGTGCTCCGGTTTCCTCCCACAGTCCAAAGATGTGCGGGTCAGGTGAATTGGGCATACTAAATTGCCCGTAGTGTTAGGTAAGGGGTAAATGTAGGGGTATGGGTGGGTTGCGCTTCGGCGGGTCGGTGTGGACTTGTTGGGCCGAAGGGCCTGTTTCCACACTGTAAGTAATCTAATCTATGGGTTTTTTTGCCTTTGTGGTTCCTCAATTCCACCCACACAGACTCCACATCATCCGAAGCTATGTCATTCAGTGCCATAGATTTAATTTTGTTCTTAACTAACAAGGCAACCCCTAGCCCCTCTGCCCACCTCTCCGTCTTTTCGATAAGTTGAAAATCCTTGGAGGTTTAATTGCCAGTCCTGACCCCCCCCGCAACCACGTCTCTGTGATGCCTACCACATCATAATCATTCACTATGATCTGTGCCATCAGTTCATCTGCTTTGTTATGAATGCTACGAGCATTCAGGTAAAGTGCCTTAATGCTAACTTTATCATTAGAGATATTGGAAGTCATATGATGTCCTAAGTTATCCTTCCTTTTTGCTGCATACCCAGTCTGCCTCGAGTTTAAATCTGCCTGCACATATGTTATCCTGTTGCTTATCTTTCCATTTAACTCTATACTCCCTGTCGCTTTCACTTTCCCTTCAACCCAACTATTTAATAGTGACATACAAGATAGGGTAGACAGTGAAAATCTTTTTCCTTGGATGATGATGTCAGCTTGTATGAGGGGCATAACTACAAATTGAGGGGGGACAGATTTAAGATAGATGTCAGAGGCAGGTTCTTTACTCAGAGTGGTACGGGCATGGAATGCCCGACCTGCCAATATAGTTAACTCAGCCACATTAGGGAGATTTAAACAATCCTCGGGTAAGCACATGGATGATGATGGGATGGAGTAGGAGGATGAGCTTAGAATAGTTCACAGGTCAGCAAAACATTGAGGGCCGAAGGGCCTGTTCTGTGCTGTATTGTTCTATGTACTATTATAATTGTGACTATGTGATCCCATGACTGACAGCCAGGATTTGTGCACATACACACGTCCCTAGGTCTCCTTACGGTTTAGGAGTGTCATGATTGCAATAGGGGTCTTGAATTCACAGCTTGAGAATCCAAATCAAAAATTTAGCTAACTTTAAGTTATGGGTCATAGCCAATAATAGTGTTTAATGCTTAAGTTATGGTTTGGCTTCTTTTTTGATGGCGATACTGGACTGGTAACATCACTGGATTGATAATCTAGAGATCCAAATGGGTTTGAATTCCAGCATATCAGATGGCAGAATGTGAATTCAATTCATAAATCTGGAATTAAAAGTGAGTGATCATGAAATCATTGTTAATCACTGTAAAAACAGATCTGATTAAGAATGCCCTTTTGGCAAGGAAATCTGTCTTTTCTATTGTGCCTGGTCATTATGTAACATCAGACCCACAATGTGACCACTGGATTAATCAGTGGTCAGTGATTACAAACTTTGCTACCACTGACACACAATGGAAGGTTATCTCAGAGCAAAAACAAAAACTTGGTCTCCATCATGGTCACACCAACAAATATTATCATGGCACAGGTGCATGTGGAACAGGTAGATCAGTGAACGTAAGTAGATTTTCCCTCATGTTGATTCCCTTACCAGTTACACAGCTGATAGCTCGAATACAGATTCATCAAGGGGGTAAGGAAAGCTGGGGGTGGGAGAGGAGAGAAAGGCAGTAGGTGATAATCAACATGAGGTTCCCTTGCCCAGGTATGACTTAATGCCATGAGACTTCATGGGGTCCACGATCAATATTATGGACTTTCAAGGCAACCCTCTCCTAAATGTGAGCCAAAGTGTCACCACCCCTGGTGGGTCCGTCTGGCCTGTGATACAGGACTTATTTCCTTGGGTTGGATAAGGCTTTTAAGGTTGACGATGGTCTTATGGTCACAATTACTGTGGTTGGATTTTAATTATAAATTTATTCATTGAATTTAAATTCAATTTGAACCCATGTCCCCACAGCAATAGCTTGGACCTGTGGATTACTGGTCCACTGCCATTACCACTACCTCCCCCTTGCTGCAGACACAGGGAATGCCACAGATATGGAAAGCGGCGGTGTTTGTGAAGTTCAAAGAGGGCCATAAAAATCCACAGGATGAATGTATAAGAAGAAACTGCTCCAAAGATGGACAGATTCTAGGCAGTTGTGGGGCAAATCTATCCAGCCAATCTTATTAGATTTTGCAATTAATGCACAACCGTGAAATATGGCAGATGTATATTACAGGTCACATCCTGTAGCATTTCTCATGAACAGTCTGAAGCACAGCTGTGAAAATTATTCATGAACCAACTTACCTTTTTAAGACTACTTGTCAGGAACTCCCTAAGGGAATAAGTATAAATATATACATCACAAGGTCAAGTGCTAACACTCTTTGCACTGAAAGTTTCTTTAAAAATCTGCTCAGACACATTTTGGCGAGACTAGAGAACTGCAAGGTCAAAGATACAGGAAATTACTAGCTTCTTTCCCTTCAATGCATTTAAAGATATTTTAATTAGAATTTGGCATTACACACAAAAACTGGCACCTGAAAAGTGTTGGACGTAAACTTTTACTCATGATTGATGGATGCTTGTGGATTTACAAGAATATTGTACTACTTTTTTTCAATCTTTCTTAGCACAGAAAGCTAGGAATGTCTAACCATTATCAATGTAAAAGTTCAGAAAAGTTGGCAGATAAGATCTCTGAGTCAAGAGTCACCAAAGTATCCCTTTTCCCTCATCTATCTGATAACCCTTGGTTACATCTTTAGCAGACATGGGCTACATTCAATGCGTGGACTAGATGTGACACCCAAATTTGCCCCTCACCTCTCTGCTCAGAGACTGCTGATCCAACATTTAGTCTTTAATGTATCTCAACTTCTTAAAGCTCAAATTCAGAGACATTGGAGCAAACATTATTGGTTTTCACCATAAACCACACTCCACTGTTACTAATTCCATCCCTTCACTCAAGTTGAACCTTAGCATTAGGAAGATCAGCATTCTGCTCAACCCAGTACAAAGCTTCAAACCTTGGGTACTCTCTATTACTAAGACAGCTTATAACCAACTGCAATACTAAATGCTTCTCTCTCTCTCTCTCTGTGCTGCTGCCAAAATCCTCTTGTCAACTATCCCCTTTTACAATCCAAAACTCTTCTCGCCGGTGGCCCATCCTGCCTTCTAATAGTGCGGTTCTGCCATGCTCTGTTGTGGCTTTTGGAATGAAGTACTAGATGAGTGGCAGCCTCAGCACAATTAAGACCAGATTGATATTTCTACTGTCTTACCTTTAAAGTAAAAATTGGCCTTTAGTTTAAGATTGAGAATTTTTAAATACAAGGATGAAGTAAGGTAAGTGACATATTTAATATTATTTCTACCACAGGAAGAAAATAAGAAGATGTCATTGAAAATTAAACCATGAAAAGACAGCTTGCCCAGGTGGAATGTCCTTCCTGCAAAATGTGGGAAGTCAAGGACACTTCCAGGGTTCAGGGTCATCATTTGCACAGGGAGTGATTCCTGTTGCAGCTACTGGAATTCCACGTTTTTGATCTGGATCAGTGGATGAAGTCGCTGGAGTATCTGCAAGGGCACAATATTTCTGGACTGTACATACAGTGAGGTAGTCATATCTCGGGCTGAAAAGGAATGGGTGCTCACGAGACAGAGTAAAAAGCACACGGCAGGTAGTGCTGGAGTCCTCGGAGGCCATCTCAGACAGACATTCCATTTAGGATACTGCTAAGGGACATGGTTTCTCAGTGGAAGGCAGTGGGTGCCAAGAGTAGCTCACCTGCACAGGGAGGTGGTGGAGAAGAGAGTAGGAGAGCAATTACAGTAGGGAACTCTATTACAGAGGGAACATGTAGATGTTTCTGCAGCTGCAAACATGACACCAGGATGGTACCTCAATTATATCCTTTTTCAGACAAGAAGACATATCACCGTTGTGTTTGCTGACCCAGATTGGGTTCATGTTAAATGAGTCCCTGATTTTAAAATTTTCACCTTTCTTTTCAGAACACTCCCAAATGCATGCTCCTCCCTCTGTAAACTCTTCCAAAACAATAACTGTGCTTAACTAATTCTGGTCACTTGAGTGTCTCTGTAGTGACAATGCCTGATTTTCTCTAGGCCTCAAGCTCTGGAATTCCCTCCATATACCATGTAGCCTCTCCAACACACTTCTCCCTTTAAGGTCACTCCTTAAATCTCACTCTTGGACCAAGTTATGGTCTTATGGTCATACCTCATCCAAAATGTCCTTATGCGGCTCAGTATCACATTTTGTTTCAGAATGTTCAAAAGAAACATCCTGGGAATATAACTACAAGTTAATGTTTTTGGAATTATGCATCATGACAAACTAATTAGAGAGTTAGCTAACAAGACAGAAAAAAAAGCTAACTTCACCTTTCAAGCTCCCACGGTTTAAACTTCCACCAGGTATCTGGTTCACGAAATACAACATTATAGTTGTGCTTCACAGCCTATACAAAAACAAATAAAAAGCATCAAAATCTGAGATAAAGTAAATTAATTAAGGACAAGAAATTGTTTCAACATACACCTCACACCTTAAAATGCCTTACCACCTTGTTTAGTTCCAACAAAGGTGGATGTTAGTACATTCATGTAATATTTTTATATTGTTTATATCCTAATAGTTATAAATATTTATTGTTCTCCTAAAAAAAACTTCTTATGCTATTTGCAAAGCAAAACCTCCCATAACAACCTGGACTTCCTATGCCCTATAACACAGGACATGTTGTTTGGTAGTACAGTTATAATCTTAAAAGTAACCTAAATCCTTCAAAGATTTACTGAGCTTTTTTTTACAACATTACTAAATGTACACAATTAAATCAGTCTCTGAGCCCAGATCATTCCAAAGATCCCAGTGCAAATGAACTCTTCAAATCCAATCGAACTTGACAGTTTACCTCGATTCATGTCAGTGTCCTCCAAAACAAACCAATCAAAATAAATTTACTTATTTTCTATACATTTCAGAAAGTTTTTTGATAGTTTAATACATTTCTGGAAGATCAGATGCAGATGAACATTTGAAACACCATAGCAAACAAAGCTATGAGCCAAGTGCTATAATTGATGACAGACACAAAATACAATGAGCTAAGGGCCTCTTTTCAATCTGTGAAACCCTGATTTTGACTCTGAGAAATTGAGTATTGCTGACAAAAAGGAGATATTTTGTCAAAGCTTCTCATCTTGCAATCATATTGTCATTATGAGTGTCATGATGAAGTGAAAACAACACTGTGCTGTAATACAGTTGATAAGTGGACTGTGCTTGGTAAGGGTGTTGCCATTAGGAATGCACCAGTTATTGAAGACTTGTAGTTAATTGCAAAGCTTTTTTCAATTTTAAAACAGGCATGTCGATTCTAATTGAACAAGGCAAGAAATGAGCCAAAATGTTTGTGAGCAATTTTGTTGAGTTTAAACTCATAAGAGATGGGAGTAGAATTAGGCCATTTGGCCCATCAAGTCTGCTGTACCATTCGATCATAGGTGATATGCTCCTCACCCCCATTTTTCAGCCTTTCTTCCCTATCCCTTCACCTCATTACCAATTAAAAAGCTGTATAGCTCCTCCTTAAATTTATTCACTATCCCAGCATCCACCACACTTTGGGGTAGTTAATTCCACAGGTTCACAATCCTTTGGGAGAAGTAGTTTCTCAACTGTTTTAAACTTGCAACTCTTTATCCTAAAACTATGACCTCTCATCCAAAAATGCCCCACAAGAGGAAGCATTCGCTTCATGTCTTTTTTAAGATATTTTTATTAGAAATTTAACATTTTATCAAATTTACAAAAATAAACAAAACTCTCAAGTACAAACATTGATATAGAAATAAATCTTAAATATACAATAATCAAAATTTAACAGAAGAAAAATACCGAAAGAGAAAAAACAAAACTCAATTAACTACTAATCTAACCTACAATTAGCCAGAATGTATAATTGAGTCACTTACATCTTTCAAATAAGAGAAAATGAGAGAAAAAAAGAAGTGGGGGGGAAAAAAAACCCCAACGATTAACATAGAAGTTGGATATTAAAATACTTGCTCGGAATGTGTTAACATCATATATAACAAAACCCGTATTCGTATGGGATTCCTCTTCCAAGGGGCCCCGGACCAGCCATGTTTGTAATCTCAATTAAATAAGAGCCCTTGTTAGGATAGCCAAAATATCTACGTAAAAGGGCTGCCATATTTTATAAAAAATAATTCGGTCTTCCGGTGCACCATATTTATAAGGAAGTCAAGGGGAATACATTCCATGATTAATCTATGCCAATTTGAAAATCCAGGGGAACCTTCAACCACCCAGTTTACCAAAATATTTTTCCTTATATGGAAAGAGAGAACAGAAAATAATCTCTTCCTATTTGACATTCCAGGTGCACCACTTAACCGACTGATCAACCATAATCATCCGGGTAAATCCGAGACCCCCTGGGAGGGGAAACCCTATCTAAAACATCCCGAGCAAAGAGCATATAGAATTTACAAAAATAAAGGTTCTCTAATACACTCATAACAGTATGATAAAAAGGAAACTATTTCTAAATAATAAAAAAAATATAAAACATATTTGAATGGAGATTATCCCCCTTATTCTCAGGGGGTATCACTTCTTGTCCAACGGTCCATCATATCCTCTCCCAACCAGTGCCCCACCCTTGACCCAGGCGCTCCTTAATAGGATGAGGAGAATTCGGATATAATACCAAGCTAGAGTTAACAGTGAGCACCCTACCCGCACACCCCCCCCCCACCCACACCTGAGTATATTTGGTAGTATCAATACCATGTATAAACATATATAACTATAAAATTACAACTTCAACAAATTATAATTAAATATAATAATATAAAATAGCAAGGGAAAATAACCCTGCTCCTACAGGCAAAAATAAAATAGAATAAGGTAACCACCTCTCCCCACCAACATTAACTAAACCCCCCCGGTTTATATATATACACATACATGCATACGCACATATATGTATACACACACACACATACATACGTATAATAATAAAACTTTAAAAAACCCTAAGGGGGGGGAGAAAATCGTTAAATGGAGAGCAAGTAAATAATTCCCTCCCCCCCCCCAGATAATAATAAACAGTAAGATAGGAAAAAGAAAAAAAAAGGGGGGATATAAATCGGAGCGGGGAAAAGGCAAGCCAACATACATTGTCTCTTACGATTTATTTAAGAGAGTCCAAAAATTCCTTAGCCTTTTCTGGCGATCTAAAATTATACCCGGATCCTTCGTGGTTAAAACATAGCATCGCTGGGTAGCGTAAGGTGTATTGAATATTTGAGTCCCTTAAACATTTCTTCACCTCATCGAACGCCTTCCTCCTTCGGGCCAAGGCCGGGGAGAAGTCCTGAAATAACATGATCTTGGATCCTTTATAGATCATGGCTTTAGGATCTTTTCCAAGATTATCTGCCTCTCCCTATAGCTCTGCAGCCGGAACAGGACCGGGCGTGGGCGCTGGTTCGAGCCAGGCCCACGTATTGCGACCCGGTAGGCCCATTCTACCCACACCTGGCCTGATCCAGCCTCCAGATCCAAAAATTGTGGCAACCACTGCTCCAGGAATGCTGTGAGCTGGCCTTTCTGTTCCCGTTCGGGAAGGCCCAGCAAATGAATATTTTTTCGGCGACCTCGATTATCGAGGTCGTCGATGTAATTCTCTAAGGTCCGGACTCGCTGCTCGAGAGTCCGGACCTGATCCGCAGCTGATTGAGCTGCAGTCTCGGAGGTCGCGGCCTTTAACTCCGCCCCTCCGACTCGGCGCTCGACTTCCTGGATGTCTCGGCCGTGCTTCTGCAGCTCGGCCGAGAGTGATTCCCAGCAATGTCGGGACTCTTCGATAAACGCGTCGATCTTCGCATCCAGCTTGGTAATCATCTCCACAAGGCTCGTTATTGTCGGTAAGTCCCCCGGGGCGGCTATGGACGCCTCAGCTGCAGCTGGAGAGGGAGAGGGTGGGGGAGGGGCTCCTGCTTGCTGAGAGCTGTGAGCTCTCCTCCCTTTAGTCATTTTTCCTGAGAGATTAGATTATTTAAATTTAATACTAACACTACCAAACAACTAATTATATTAAATAAGAGCTATTTTAGATGATTTGGTGAGTGTGGTGGGGGTGGGAGATCCACTTTGCCCAAGTCTTAGAAGGAGCACTGTAGGCTCAGACTTGCTGAGTCGCCGCCATCTTGAATCTCCGCTTCACGTCTATTTTATCCACAACTTTTATCATCTTCAATCCCTCATTCTTCAAAATTCCAGACAGTACAGGCCTAAACTGTTCAATCACTCCTCATATGACAAACTCCTCATCTCTGAGATCCAGAGAACCTCTTCTGAACTGCCTCCAAAGCAACTACATCTTTCTTCAAATTTTCGGATCAAAACAGTTATTTCTGTCTGCAAAAAACAACTACCTGCATGTTATTGTATGTAACAAAATCCTGACAGACAATCCTAAATTGGTTTTCAGTATAATTGTTGGCTTACTTTGGATTACATAGAAACTGTTTTCACATAATTACATCGGATGTTGGACAGTTTTGAGAGTTTTATGAGCAGATGGTACTGAAAAGTGCCCAGTCTATCTCAGCTTAAGGGCAAGATTTTCAAATTTTCAAACAACAAATGATGCTAACTGTTTCACACTGCCAATGTGCATAAGCAACACATTTCCAAGGAATGAAGACATTTGTCCATCATACAAATGAGTATTGTGTTATAGCAATGTCAGTGTTCCTGTGATGTCATTTATATAGGCTATACATCACAAATGCAAGTGGATCTTATCAAAGATTATATATTTTTATCTTTCTGGAACAAACTAAGAACTAATTGCACCCAATAAACCAGCGATTGCAAAACTCATAACAGTATCCAACAATGCAAGGTGATTCTGTGAAGGGATAACACTTGCTGGATAAACCTGAATGTGCAAAGAATTATACTGACAACCAATTTAGGTTTAGTTGTTGGGATTGTAATGTCATGCATTTGCACAGACTGGAAATAACATGTATTAATACACAAGACCCTGTTCTTTGCAGACAGGAAGAACATTTATCTATATTGCACCTGATACAACTCAATAAAATTGGGAGCAGCTATTTGTCAATTCATTTCTAGAACTTGAAAACCCTGTTCTACATCTTTTGGCCATCCCCACACCCCAGGCTCTATCATGACACGGGCTTCTTTCAACACAGCCAACCCATTTTCAGAATTCTGGATAATCCAAGATGGAGGACAGGAAACATTTCTGGCTATAACAGTCTGCTCCTTTTTTGAGGTACTTTAGGTGTTGGAGGTGATTTCCTTGAATTCCAAGAGCAGCAGTTACTGTTTTATATGCTGTTGCATTGTTTTGGAACTTTGGAGAAGAAAAAAGTCAAAACAAACGGCACTTTTAAAAGGGAGAGAGAGAGAGAGAGAGAGAGAGAGACCCACACTGCAAACTGACACAGCAGTGAACCTGCACAGTCACTGCCTTTGATGTTGAATTCATATATCGTTGGACATGGGAGTGCATCTGGGAAAATTAACAAACAGTGAAATTCACAACTGATCTTGGAAGAACTTATTTGGGAGAGGTCACAGCACAGAGACAGATAAGTGAATAGTTTAAGTGTGGCCTTGGGGCCTTGCTGTAAGTCTGCAGTAGTGAATAGAGTGGGCTCTTTTTTGATTATATGGTTCATTGAGGCATCTCTTGATTAAACTTAACAATATAAGCGATAAATATTAAATTAGCCAGGAGCAGTATTTTGTAGAGGAATAAGACAGTGCTATTTTCTGGGTCTGCAGATTGGAAGGAGCAAAGCATATCAGTAGAGTGATATGTTCTTCTTGTCAGATGTAGGAGTTTAGGAAGAGTTTAACAAGTTACTGAGGATTATATCTGCAATAAATGCAGTTGGTTGCGACCCTTATCAAATCGAATGGAACGGTTTGAGTGCCAGTTAGATTCAGTGAGGAATTTACAAGAGCAAGGGGGTGTGATGAATGGCAGTTATAGGAAGGGAAAAAAGTTGCAGATACAGTCAAATAGATAGGTTAACTCTAGGAAAAATAAGAGAGGTAGACTGGCTTTAATGCAATGAGGGGTATGTCAGGTTCCAAGAGATCGATTGTGTTAGGGGACTCTCGAGTTCGAGGTCCAGACGGACATTTCTGTGGCCAACAGCGAAAAATCAGAATAGAGTGTTGCTTCCCTGATGCCAGGATCGAGGATGCCTCAAAAGATTAGATTAGATTAGATTAGATCCCCTACAGTGTGGAAACAGACCCTTCAGTCCAACCAGTCCACACCGATCCTCCGAAGAGTAACCCACCCAGACCCATTTCACTCTTACCAATGCATCTAACACAATGGGCAATTTAGCTTGGTCAATTCACCTGACCTGCACATCTTTGGACTGTGGGAGGAAACTGGAGCACCCGGAGGAAACCCACGCAGACACGGGGAGAATGTGCAAACTCCACACAGACAGTCACCCGAGGCCAGAATCGAACCTGGGACCCTGGTGCTGTGAAGCAGCAGTGCTAACAACTGAGTAACTGTGCTGCACAATGTTCTCAAGGAGGAGAAGGGCCAGCAGGAGGTCATTGTCCACATTGGAACCAACAACATAGGAAGGGAAGAGGTTGAGATTTTGAAGGGAGATTACAGAGGGTTAGGCAGGAATTTAAAAAAAGGTCTTCGAGAGTAGTAATATCTGGATTACTCCCGGTGCTAAGAGCTCGTGAGGGCAGGAATAGGAGAATAGAGCAGATGATTACATGGCTGAGGAGCTGGTGTATGGGAGAAGGATTCACATTTTTGGATCATTGAAATATCTTTTGTGTTAGAAGTGACCTGAACAAGAAAGACAGATTGCACCTAAATTAGAAGGGGACTAATATACTGGCAGGGAGATTTGCTAGAGCTGATGGGCGCGGGGGCCTTTAAGCTTGTAAGATGGGGGTGGGGGGACCCAGGGAGATAGTGAGGAAAGAGACTGGTACAGTTGAGAACAAAGACAAGTCAAACAGTCAGGGCAGGCAGGGACAAATCAGAGAACAAGCTAGGTCTGATACATTGAAATAAATGCAGTTTAATTTAAGAGGCATGTGAACTCATGGCATGTTTAGGAACATGGGACTGGGATATCATAGCAATTACAGAAACATGGCTCAGGGATGGAGAGGACTGGCAGCTTAATGTTCCAGGATACAAATGCTACAGGAATGGACAGAAAGGGAGGCGAGAGAGGAGGGGGAGTGACGTTTTTGTAAGGGATAGCATAACAGCTGTACTGAGGGAGGATATTCCCAGAAATACATCCAGGGAAGTTATTTGGGTGGAAATGAGAAATAAGAAAGGGATGATCACCTTATTGGGATTATTTTATAGACCCCCTAATAGTCAAAAGGAAATTGAGGAGCACATTTTCAGGAGATCTCAGTTATCTGTAAGAATAATATGGTGGTTATGGTAGGGGATTTTAACTTTCCAAACATAGTCTGGAACTGCCATTGTGTTAAGGGTTTAGATGGAGAGGAATTTGTTAAGTGTGTACAACGAAATTTTCTTATTCAGTATGTGGATGTACCTACTAGAGAAGGTGCAAAAGCTGACCTCCTCTTGGGAAATAAGGCAGGGCAGGTGACTGAGAGGTCAGTGGGGGAGCAACCATAATTCTATTAGTTTTAAAATAGTGATGGAAAAAGATAGACCAGATCTAAGAGTTGAAGTTCTAAGTGGGAGAAAGGCCAATTTTGACAGTATTAGGCAGGAACTTTCAAAAGTTGATTGGGGGCAGACATTCACAGGTAAAGGGACGGCTGGAAAATGGGAAGCCTTCAGAAATGAGATAATGAAAGTCCAGAGACAGTATAATCGTATTAGGATGGAAGGAAAGGCTGGTAGGTATAGAGAATGGTGGATCACCAAAGAAATTGAGAGTTTGGTTAAGATAAAGAAGGAAGCATATGTCAGATATAGACAGGATAGATCAAATGAATCCTCAGAAGAGTATAAAGGCAGTGGGAGTATACTCAAGAGAGAAATCGGGGGGCAAAAAGAGGACATGAGATAGCTTTGGCAAATAGAGTTAAGGAGAATCCAAAGGGTTTTTACAAATACATTAAGGACAAAAGGGTAACTAGGGATAGAATAGGGCACCTCAAAGATCAGCAAGGTGGCCTTTGTGTAGAGCCGCAGAAGATGGAGAGATACTACATGAGTATTTTGCATCAGTGTTTACCGTGGAAAAGGACATGGAAGATATAGAATGTAGGGAAATGGATGGTAACATCTTGAAAAATGTCCAGATTACAGAGGAGGAAGTGCTAGATGCCTTGAAACGCATAAAAGTGGATAAATCCCCAGGACCTGATCAGGTGTGCCCTAGAACTCTGTGGGAAGCTAGAGAAATGATTGCTGGGCATCTTGCTGAAATATTTGTATTATTGATAGTCACAGGTAAGAGCTGGAAATGTGCTGCTAGAAAAGCGCAGCAGGTCAGGCAGCATCCAAGGAACAGGAAATTTGACGTTTCGGGCATAAGTCCTTCATCAGGAAGCCCCTTTCCTGATGAAGGGCTTATGCCTGAAACGTTGAATTTCCTGTTCCTTGGATGCTGCCTGACCTGCTGCGCTTTTCCAGCAACACATTTTCAGCTCTGATACTCCAGCATCTGCAGACCTCACTTTCTCCCAGTCACAGGTAAGGTCTGAAAGACTGGAGGTTGGCTAATGTGGTGCCACTATTGAAGAAAGGTGGTAAGGACAAGCCAGGGAACTACAGACCAGTGAGCCTGACATCGGTGGTGGGCAAGTTGTTGAAGGGAATCCTGAGGACAGGATGTACATGTATTTGGAAAGGCAAGGACTGATTAGGGATAGTCAACATGGCTCTGTTCATGAGAAATAATGTCTCACAAACTTGATTGAGTTATTTGAGGAAATAACAAAGAGGATTGATGAGGGCAAAGTGATAGATGTGATTCAGTAAGGCGTTTGACAAGGTTCCCCATGGGAGACTGGTGAGCAAGGTTAGATCTCATGGAATACAGGGAGAACTAGCCATTTGGATACAGAACTGGCTCAAAGGTAGAAGGGCTTTGGTGGTGGAGGGTTGTTTTTCAGATTGGAGGCCTGTGACCAGTGGAGTGCCTCAAGATTGGTGCTGGGTCCACTACTTTTCATCATTTATATAAATGATTTGAATCTGATTTTAAGAGGTATAGTTAGTACGTTTGCAGATGACACCAAAATTGGAAGTGTAATGGACAGCAAAGAAAGTTACCTGGGAATATAAGAGGATCCTGATCAGATAAGCCAATAGGTTGGAGGAAATGAGTTACAGGGAGAGCTGAATAGGCTGGGGTTGTTTTCCCTGGAGCTTTGGAGGCTGAGGGGTGACCTTATAGAGGTCTATAAAAACATGAGGGTCATGGATAGGGTAAATAGACAAGGTCTTTTCCCTGGGGTGCAGGAGTCCAGAACTAGAGGACATAGATTTAGGGTAAGAGGGGAAATATGTAAAAGAGACCTAAGAGGCAACTTTTTCACGCAAAGGGTGGTACATATATGGAATGGGCTGCCCAAGGAAGTGGTGGAGGCTAGTACAATTGCACCATTTAAAAGACATCTGAATGGGTATATGACTAGGAAGGGTTTGGAGAGATCTGGGCCAGGTGCTAGCAGGTGGGACTAGATTGGGTTGAGATATCTGGTAGGCATGGATGAGTTGAAGGGAAGCATTGGTTTCCATGCTGTATATCTCCATGACTCTACTCGTGGTTTCAATTATCAGCTTTTCTTTCTCCCTGGTATACTATCATCCATTCTTTGATAAGCCTGTTGCTCTCTCTCTCTCTGTGGATCCGCTCATTCTTTCCCTTCCCATCCCATCTCATCCCACCCCACCATAACCCCACCCAAGATGCCCAATGATCAATTTCTGTTTATGTTTGAGTCATAGGGTCAGACAGCATGGAAACAAACCCTTCAGTTCAACCAGTTCATGACAACTGTAATCCCAAATTAACCTAGTTTCACCTGGCTGCACTTGGCCTATATCGCTCCAAAAATTCTTATTCATTTTCTTATCTAAATTTACTTTAAATGTTGTAACTGTATCTGCATCCACCACTTTCTCTGGAAGTTCATTCCACACATGAACCACACATTATTCAATTGGAGAGGGTTCAGAAAACATTTACCAAGATAGTTTGAGTTTTAACTGTAGGCTGGACAAATTAGGCCTTTTTTCACTGGAGTGTAGGAGGCTGAGGGGTGACCGTACAGAGGTTTACAAAATCATGGGAGACATAAATAAGGTGAATGGCAGGGTTTTTTTCCCTCGAATGGGAGAGTTCAAAATTAGGGGGCATATTTTTAATGTGAGAGGAGAAAGATTTAAAAAGGACATGGGGGGGGCAACCTTTTACACAGAGTATGGTTCGTGTATGGCTATAGGTACAATTACAACATTTAAAAGATATTTGAATGAATCAGAAAGGTTTGGAGGGATACAAGGAAATGCAGGCACGTGGGATCAGTTTAGTTTGGGAATATGGTTGGTGTGGACTAGTTAGACTAAACAGTTGTACACCATGGAAACAAACCATATGCCTCCATCCACATAAATAACCAACACTGATTATTTGCTCCTTCATCTATTTATTTTATGCTTGCTTAACTTTTTCATATATTTGTTTTTCATCTTTGCTTCTGAGAAGGTGGTAGTGAGCTGCCTTTTTGAACTGCTGGCATTCATCTCAATTTGGCGCACCGATAGTGCTTTGAGGAAAGGAAGGGACTTCCGGATTTTTGTTACTGCAAGACTGAAAGAATGTCATTATGGTTCTAGTTATGATGATGCGCAGCTTGGAGAGGAACCTGAGGTGATGGTGTTCCCACGCGCCTGCTGCCCTTTTCTTTAGTTGCAGAAGTTCCAAGTTTCAAAAATGGTTAGATTACTTAGTGTGGAAACAGGCCCTTCGGCCCATCAAGTCCACACCGACCCGCCGAAGCGCAACCCACCCATACCCCTACATTATCCCTTACCCCTTACCACTATGGGCAATTTAGAATGGCCAATTCACCTGACCCGCACATCTTTGGACTGTGGGAGGAAACCGGAGCACCCGGAGGAAACCCACGCAGACACGGGGAGAACGTGCAAACTCCACAGTCAGTCGCCTGAGTCGGGAATTGAACCCGGGTCTCCAGGCGCTGTGAGGCAGCAGTGCTAACCACTGTGCCACCGTGCCGCCCACTAAGGGGATTCTAAGGCTCCTTAATGCACTGCTGCAGGACATCTGTATATGATACCCACTGATGTCACTATAAGCCAGTGGTGGAGGTAGTGACGATGCTGTTGATTCATCAATCGGACTCAATGAACAGCCTTGCTTGCACTTGCTGTCAGAGAAGTCACAGTGTCACTGGAAACAAACATAGAATTAGCTCAAATGTCTGCTGAAATCTCCCTGAAGTCTGTGTGAACTGGTGCAAGGTGAACTGCAAAGGTTGTTCCTTTCCTGAAGTGAAAATCTAAACCATTTGACAGATGATGTTTTGCATTAAAAATTGATGGAACTTCATAGAGGTCCAGTGATAAATTCCAGAAAGCAACGTGGTAAAGTCTAAAACAGCAGCCAATCCTTAAGCAGTATTACTGTAAACCAGGATTTCAGTCTGCTCCTCTTTATATTGCAAGAATGAAATGAGAGCCAGTAGCTATACCAAAATTTTAAAACAGATTGAATCACAAACTTACATATTATGCACAAAGCATTACGTTGCAAGAGACCATTGCTCTAGGTTCCCTAACAATTTCTTGACAGGGCATTTATTTTTCTGAAACAATCAAACTGCTGATACACCCATTTGATTGTAGAGTTTTAAATTTTTTTCCAGAATGAGCTTCAAGCCTACAAAATGAAACCTTAAACTTTTCTCACACTTTAAGAGAATGTGCATTATTTTACAAAAAAAGCAATTATTTTGATGACATTCCCAGCTTCAGTACTTCAACTGTACAAAATCATACTTGAAATGTGTGACTTATACAAGCTTCACAACAGCCGTTATTTTGGCAACCCTTCATATTTTCTTAGCTCTCAATCTGAAAGGAGATTTCCCACTCTCATGTATCAGAAACATATGAAATCTGCTTCACCAGAAAGTTAGCATGTCAAGCATAACTAATGAGCTTAATATTCTTCCTGTCACTTAAGCTTAGGGACTAGAGGACACATTTATCTAGATGGTTTCCTTTTAGATACGGTATTTGTCCTTAAATTAAAAAAAAATCCGCATCTAATCTAGTCTGATTGCACAATCACTTTAATGAATATATGACTACCAAGCTTTGTAATTTTTGATTCTTTTGTTTATGTGATGCCGTGGCATGATTTAATAGAATGGAAATAATACTCTTTAAATGGAATTGTTGATTTTAGTTATGCTATATCTTATTTGCTTATTGAAAGAAATACATTTTGAATTCTGCAAGTTGACTCTCAATTGTAATTTCCACTCTTTTTAGTAAAACATTTGTCAATTCCTCAACACCACCCCATAAGAAAGCATAATTACAAGTGTTATCCTTTATACGACATTGCAACACATCTATTTTTATCCATAGTACATACTTCATTGAGAAATTCCACATTTGGAAAGCACCAGATTAAAGATGCATGTACTCAGATTCCACTGTTTTACTTCTGCCTCTGCTGCATCTTGGGCAGTTTCAGAAACACTTTGCTTTGAAAGGTGAAGTCCCACAGAATTGTGACTTCCTTGTTGATTGTCCTAAACTCCCATGAATATGTCTGTGGTCAAAAGAACTAAAATATTTGAGGTTACTTTTCCAGTTGTGGACTTTCCAATCCACACTAACTTTGCATCACTCAGTTGCTTTACTAGCAACTAACCTTGCTTTAAGTCTTCTAAGTCTAACCTATAAACAACTGTTTCGCACAAATCCACCAAAGTGACAAATTTGGTTGACACCTAGTGAGTACTTCAGAAATAACTCCAAATTTGTTCCAATGATCAAATTCTCTTTCCTTTGTTTGTTATATATCTCTCATTAGTGTATCTTAAAGCTTGTGGTTAGCCACCAAAACTTCATAATGAAAAGTTTGGTTTCTAGCTCTTTTACAAAACTACTCTTCGGTCCATATTCTTTTGTCCAAAATGGTGTGGACTTTGGCTTTTATGTCTGTTTAGATTACAGCTGCATGACCTGCCCTTTTGCAGTACTGGAGGCTCTTTCTCTAACATTCAAATGGTTTTGAAACGGAGCACTTCCAGCCTCAATTCCAGTATTTCCACTGTGCTTTCTTATTTTCGACACTTTCATCCTGTTCTGCCAGTCCATTGACCTCACTTCTTGCCATCACCCTGAACATTCAATCATTACTTCTAGGCGTTTCATCCCCTTCACTGGCAATCAGACCCCATCACCAGGGATTTTTTTGCCCTCTCTATCCCTATCAGCATTCCGCAGAGACCGTTCCCTCCACAACTCCCTCATTACATCCATGTCCCTCCCCACCAACCCTCTCTCCACTCCTGGTACCTTCCCTTGGCCCTGCAAAAGGTGTAAAATCTGTGCCCACGCCTCTCCCGTGACCGCTGGCTAAGGCCCCAAAGGATCCTTCTGCATCCAACAGAGATGTTCCTGCACAGCCATATACTCTACCTCCTGTGTTCATTGCTCTTGATGTGGTCTCATCTACACTGGGAACACATGGTGCCAACTCGCGAAATGTTTCAGGGAATATCTCTGGAATACACACACCAAACAACTCACTGCCCTGTGGCTGATCATTTCAACTCCACCTCCCACTCCATCAAGAACATGCAAATCCTGTGCCTCTTCCACTGCCAAATCCAAGCCACCCGATACCTGGAGGAAGAATGCCTCACCTTCCACCTTGGGATCTTGCAACCAGACAGCATCAATGTCGATTTCACCAGTTTCCTCATCTCCCCTCCCACCCCCACCCCCCCATCCCAAATCCAACCCTTCAACTTGGCACCACCCTCATGAAATGTCATTCCTTTCATCTCCCTTCCCACCTATCTCCTCCATCCTCTCCTCCAACCTACCATCATCAAGCCCCACCTCCATCTACCAATAGCTTTCCCAATTACCTTCCCCCAGCGCCACTCCTACCCTCTTATTTCTCTTTCAGCCTCTCTCCCCTCCACATTCCTGATGAAGGGCTTATGCCCTGAAACATTGATTCTTCTGCTTCATGGATGCTGCCTGACCTGCTGTGCTTTTCCAGTGCCACACTTTTTGACTCTGATTTCTAGCATCTGCAGTCCTCTTTTGCTTCTTCACGAGACCCCTATAGAATACAAAATCAATGTACCTACTATAGGCAGCTGGCTTCTGCATGTGATAGCAGTGTCATATGTGACACAATTACTCACATTACCATTACCCAGACCTTATCGGGGTTATTCTGCACCTCAGAACTTTCATCACAAAATATATGAACATTGGAGGTAGAGTGTGCCTTCGATGAGCTGATTGGACTCCAAGATTCTGTAATTAAGCCCAAATTGGAGGACTCTTGGGCTGCAATTCTAGTTTTCCTTCTTCAGAGTCAGGAGGCCCAGTTTCAAGTCCCACCTGCTGCAAAAGTTTATAATAACACGTCTGAACAGGTTGATTAAAGGAAATAATTACTCCTATCGATTGCATGCTTCTTGGCTTGCAAAACATCCCATGAATGCTTCACCAACTAAATATGCAGCCATGAAAATTTTTAATTTTGACCAGTAGGGTATGCAAAATGCCTGTGAACCTATGTCAATTTGCTTTATTCCTCTGATTCTTATCACCTGATGCCATGAAAATTTGTCCAATGCAATGATGAGAAATAACAGGTTTTATTAAGGGAATGCAATAGTGATTACATTCAGTAGACATTTTTAATCAATGATCAGACATATTGCGATACATCTCTGTAGCAGGTAGTACTTGATCCTTGATCTTCTAACCCAGACATAAGGACACTACCACTGGTCCACAAACAATTCTCCTTATCCAGTCTGGACTATGATTAAGATTATCTAATCTGTTTAGACATGTTATGATACTTCTGAAGCAAGTAGGACTTGTGCCTGGACTGTCTAGCCCAAAGGACTACCTCTGCATCATAACAGCCCTAAAAGTGGAAAGGGGGAAATAGTTGGTCTCAAACTATCAACCTTTCCATAAATAGTCAAAAGCATTGATCAACTGTATCACAGACCTTAACTGACTTTCCAACACTAATTATCTTAATATACTGCACGCCAAGTTTAATTTGTGCCATTCCTTAAAGCTAGTAACACTTATGTAGCCCCTCAGTGAATTGAGATAATATTTCAAACAAACAATCTGTCTCACATTCTAATGAACCACTAATTGAGGTAGGTTGCGAATTCCTGTGTAAGCTGCACATATTCCTGCTTTCTCCTCAATCCCTGGCCACCAAAAATAACTTCTGGCTATCTCCTCCATTCGGAGGATGTCACATTCATTTTGTATAGTTGATTTAATGCACATTTTCTCAGCTGTGCTGGAAAGATGACCCTCATTTCCCATAGGAGAAATCCTGTTTTGTATGGATAGTCCTAGCTTCCATTTAACATATGGCTTCAGTTCTGCAATTATTCCTGAGATCTTGCCACAAAGAACCATGTCCATCACTTTTGATAGTAGTGGATCATTTGTAGGGTAAATCTCAACTTGTCCTGCCCTTACAGAAATAACCTCTACTGATGCAACATAAGGACTGATCACAGCTGACTCATTTGGCAAAGGTAATCTATTGAGCCCATCAACATTCCCACACAAGTTGGATGGCCTATACTTGATTATATAAGTGAGCTCATAGCAATTATGACTACCACTCATTGTTAGAGAAGTTATCGCTGTATGAAACCTAAATATTGTGGTCAATTGTCTGTGGCCTGTCAATAAGGTAAATTTCCTGATCACAGAGGTATTGGTGGAATCATCTAATGCCAATGATTCCTAGAGCTCCTGATTGTTCACGTCTGCTTTAATAATCTTGATGCTAAAGCTATTGGCATTTCTTCACCATGTGAGAAACAACTGCTCCCACTCCATACAGTAATGCATCAGAGTTGCAACACCAAAATCATAGAATCCCTACAGCACTGAAGCAGGCCTTTCATCCCATTGAGTCCATACTGACTCTCCAAAAAGATTTCCACCCACATCCAAGTGTGTCTCTGATAACAACATTTCAGTTGTCTCTGAATTCAGAGAATTCTGCTCATTTGTATTGCTACTAACAGTGAAGATCAATTTTTTTAAAGAGTCATACAGTACTGAAACAGACCCTTCAGTCCAACTTGTCCATGCTCACCAGTTTTCACCAACACGCTTGTTACATTTGTTGAATCTGAACCTTTCAGCCATCAATAGTTTTGGTGAAATATGGTTCTGTAGAATTCCTCTTATTTCTTCATACGTTTTCGAAACAGACTTCTCTGGCTGTACTAGACACCGGAGGTTAAAGGATCCCATTTCCCCCCTCCCCTGCACATATTACTCAGGAACGCTATAATTGTTTCAATTTTCTTATCTTGAACAAAATAATGGAAACTCTCTGTGTTGGAGTTCCAGCTCTCTGCATTTTCATAGCTCTCTACAGTGCCGAACTTTCCTGCTTCTTTTTCTTTAATAGGAAGGGCCTGCATTGCATGATATATTACAATACATCCAGCATTCCTTACTTATTTTCCTTTTTTGTCCTTTTTAAAAGAAGGCATTCCTGAAGCTTCCCCACCTCCCCCCACCCCACCCACCCACCCACCCACTGACCGAGTCTACATCGTGAGATCAAAACGCTTCCCTCCATGTATGATACTCATTACTCAGTGTTCCTTCAGGGCTAACCACATAGTGAGCTTGTTCTGCACTGTTCACCTCTTCTCTGGGATTTTCTTTGCTGACTCTATCTGCTTCAATGCAGTGATGGCATCCTTTGATTTCTTCACCTTTTTTTTTCCCCCACAAATCCCTCCAAGATCTGCAATGAGGATTACAATTCTATCTTTTTTTTTGGACAAGTCACTGGATTGACCAGTGCAACGCAAAGCAGTTTTCTCATCCTCATTGACAGTTTTCTTCTTATGTTACATTCCAAGAAGAACCAGGAAACTGAAGTGCTAACCAGCAGGAACTTTATTACAGACATGTTTACTCTACAGACAACAAAGTTAAATTAAGCTGTTTACTGGCCAAAATGGCTGATTGATTGTCACATGATCGGACTGAAAGTGAGTTTACTGTACTTGCACAAATACACATTTCTATTTTGCCTGTCACTGCAATTTTGTCCATGAAGTGTGAAGAAAATGACTCCCAAGAATACTTTAAGGCAATAAGCAGCTAATTTCCTTCTGTAATAACAGAATGGCAGTAAGAAATAGTAACTTGTCCATTTGAAAGATCTTACGACACCCAGAAATTTAAACACCAGTATCAATTCAGAGATTTGGTCAACTTAATAATCACAATTGAAAAAAGTTTTTAAGAAAAAGAAATAAGAAATCTTAATTCTTTACTGAAAGAATTATGTCACGAGTTCGTGGATCAACGCAAAAGAATCGTTACTATGCAAGTGTCAAATAATGCAAACATTACATACTATCTTGGGTAATAACTTACACTCTAAAACCAGAACCAGTTAAACTAAACATGAATTAACAAGCAAGTTGCTCAGTGGTTACAAACTGTTAAGTACAAAGAAAATAGCAGATAGTACGAAAGCAATTCTTACAAAATGGCATGACAATTGATTCAACATGTATATCATCAATCATAGTCAAAGTTCTTCAAAACTCGGTCTTCCTCAGAAAACAAAATTGGCTCATCTTTTACTCAGATTGAGTCTGACCTTCAGTCAATGGTAGCACACAAACTGATGAGAGTTCCACTGACATGCCCTTCACCAAAAGTGGCATAAACCTGCAGAATCTCCTCAACTTTGCATTCTATGGTCTAGATAGTATAGATTCACTAAAGTTCTCTTCAAGTAATTGAAAGAGCTGCTGCAGCTATATAAATGGTTCACAGGATTCCAATCTCTTTCAGATTTCCTTTCTCAGTTTCCCTTTTCAACTAAGGTACCTCAAAAAATACAGGCCTCAAAACAATAGATTTCATCACATCGTATATAATCAATTAGAATTATTACAAATATATCAAATTCCGGCCACGTCTCTTAAGCGTTTTATCTTCGATCATATTTTAAATTTCACCCTAAAGCTACACCTTGTTTTCTTTTTCTTAGAGATATTTTCCATTCCCACACATTCACTTCATTCTTCCACTGGTTCATAAATTAGAATTAAGGAACATTAAAGGGTAATTATACTCTAACTATTTAGACTTCTTTTTGTCCTTTTCCACAATCAACATTAGTTGTTCCTTGCACATTTTTCTCCCCTTAGTTTCTATTCTTTACCTTAAAGAGCTATTTTTGACTATAATGTTCTATACCAGAAGGCCAACCAGTAAAGAATAACTGAAGTCAATCCTTACACATTTTAAGAATCTGATATTTTTGAGATGCATATTTCAAACATGCACCTCCTAACCTAGCCAGAAAGTTTTAATCTGTTTTTGTTTACAGCATTGTGAGGGTGCCCAAAGCAAAAGACAAAAGCAGTGATGGTGTCCAAGGAGTGAAAGATATGTGGCAGCTCAGTGGTTAGTACTGTGGCATCAGTGCCAGGTTCACAGGTTTGAATCGATCCTTGGATGACTGTATGTGAAATCTGCACATTCACCCCATGTCTACGTGGGCTTCCTTTGAGTGCTCCGATTTCCTCTCAAGGTCCAAAGATGTGCACGTTAGGTGGACTGGCCATGGGATATGCAGGATTACAAGAATAGGGTTGGGGGATGGGTCTGGGTAGGATGCTCTTCAGAGGGTCAGTGTGGTCAGTATGGGCTGAATGGCTTGCTTTCACACTGATTCTACGATATGTAAAATCAGTATAAATTTTAGCTTGAGAAAAAGAGAAAATCATTCTTCTCTGCAACATTAAAGAAAAATTTCCAACTTCTTTGAGTTCTGAAGAATCACACATCAAAATGTTAAACCTCGTTTTCTCTCCAAACATACTGCCTGCATATTTGTTTTTTTTTCAGATTTCCAGCATTCACAGCATTTTGCTTTTTTATTGTGGTTGAGTCTAATTTTTATCTTGTAGTTTTTCTCGCTTGAACTGTATACAATTACCAGTAAGAAAGATTGTTTTAAAAAATTGATATACATTTTATAAATGGTATTAAAAAAGGACAAACAGTGCAATATATAATTTGCAGAAAAAGTCACATTTACTTAACATCCCAAGCAGCATTTATGGAAAGTAAAAGGTAAGAATAACAAAGTATATTCAGGGTGAAGCAGCAATTCACCTGCACTGCATTCAATCCAATCTATTTCATTTGCTGCTTACATATGGCTTCTTCTACATTCTACAGCCTGTCCAGTGGCAGGCTGGGTGACTGCTTTGTGGAATTCCTCTACTTTTTCCACAAAAATGAGCCTGGGCTTCTGGTTGTCTGCCACTTGATCATACTATCATGACCCCTGACCAACATTTCTGTCTCTGGCCTACTACAGTAATCAAGCGACATTCAACACACGCTGAAATAACAGCATCTCATATTCTGCTTGAGCCTTCATGACTCAATAATTGACTTAATTTCTCTCTTTATGCTGCATTTCTATTTATCTGCTCACTCTTCTTTCTTTTTCTCCTTTCTCCTCCCCCTCCCAACACCATCTTTAGCATATACACCACATTTTCCTAGTTACTATCAATTCTGAATAAGGGTCATTGGACTCAAAATATGAACTCTGCTTTTTCCCCACAGATGCTACCAGAGCTGTTAAGTTTCTCCAGCAATTTAGGCTTTTGTTTCATGATTTCCTGGATGGGTATATGGATAGGAATGGTTTAAGAGGGATATGTAGCAAATGTTGGCAAATGGGACTAGGTCAGATTGGGATGTCTGGTCAGAACGGATCAGTTGGACCAAAGGGTCTGTTTCTGTGCTGTAGGACTCTAGGACTCTATGAAAGTGTTCTTATGAAAACATTTGATCTTGTGTAAGATCCTTCTGTCCACAGTTTAATGACTTTCAGGAGACAAGGAAGCTATTAATAAAAGTTAGAGTGGAATATTTAAGCTTAATCTGACAACATGTACATAAGAAATTTCTATTTAAAGAACAGAAATAATTGAAAGGATGGATAAGTATGCTGCATAAGCAAGATCAATAAACAAAAGCTTAAAATTAATCACATGATTTTGTTAGAAAGCTTCAGTATTTTTGTTGCAAAATAATGCAGCCAGCTTTGCCAAACCACTCGGCTTGTTTGCTTATCTTGCTCATCGGCCAGAACTCAATGAATGAGCATGCAGCACATTGCAATTCCTCACAGCACCCACTGTGGTTGCAGATGCAATAAGAAAATAAGTGAAACCTAACTATGCACTTTTCGGATTACAGGAGTTTTGCCAGAAATTCATCTAACAATCTTCCAAGTACTGTACATTGAACAGCATCTGACAATCAAACTCAATTGTTCCAAAGACAACTCAACTTCCCATTGTTGAACAATTTCCATATCATCTAGAACTTACAAAAATAAGAAAAGAATATAGAACAACATTTTGTATTCCAAAGAAATTGGCATACTTGACAAGATTTTGCATGGAAACAGACTATAAGACATTTCTAAACAACTTTAACTAACCATAGTGATGTAAGATTTCATCTCCCACGCTTGTGTATTTGTATTATCTATTATTACAGGAGAGTAACCTTTTTCCATGGCTTCTTTGGCTGAAACAAAATATGATCAGAATTAAATTTTATTCAAAGAAATTTATGCCACTAGCAACAACAGTGCATATGACGAGAATCAAGTTGCATGGCAGGATTAAATAAAATTTGCTAACCTGTTTACAATTACTTTTCAATATTCATAACATTTTCATTAAACATTTGAAAGTATTTCAAAATTCAAATTAAAAATCCACAAATCTTAGTATAACTTAACCGTTTCAGTAAAAAAATTTCTTTAGAAATTATCTCTTTGCATTCTTGATTTTCCAATGATGTAAAATGATATTCATATGCAGCAAATTAAGTATCCCAGATGGAAACAGAAATCTGCTTGGCACAAACTCCTTTACAGCTGGTTATGCGTTATAATACTTATTTGTCCATTGATGTGGAAATATATATTTTTCTAGTTTTCACATTCACTGTCTTATTAATACCCTCTGAGATTATGACCAGATTACAATGATCTTTAGATTAGAGTGGTGCTGGAAAAGCACAGCAAGTCAGGCAGCATCTGAGAAGCAAGAAAATCGACATTTTGGGCAAAAGCCCTTCATTAGAGGCAGGGTGCTTGCAGAGTGGATCTACATTGATCTTTACCCTAACATTACTAAATCCAAATCACTGAAGAATAATATCAGTGCCAATGTCTCTTTTACTGCTCCATCTGGCATAAACTTTGCTCAATATCTCTTTTATTATCTTTGGAAGTAATATACTCCTCACTTAAATATAACTCCAAAACTCCTACATCATCCAGGTGACTAAATTCTCACATATGATTCTGGACAGGCATTGAAGGTTGGCAGTTAAACCGGTAAACTCAAACAAAGAACCCTATGCAAAGCTGCAGCATAGAGTATCAGGAGGGATGTGACTGCACTAGAGAGGGTACAGAGGAGACTTACCAGGCTGGAGAGTTTTAGTTATGAAAAAAGATTGGATAGAGTCTGAAGGGGGACATGACTGAGATATAAAATTATGAGGGGCATAGACAGGAAGAAATTTTTCCCTTGGAAAAGCAATCAATGACCAGGCAGCATACCTTTGAGGCAAGAGTTTAAAAGGAGATGTGATGGAAGGTTTTGTTTTCAACTGAGGTTGGTGGAAATCTGGAACTCACTGTGCAAGAGTGTAGAAACCCTCATAACATTTTAGTAGTATTTAGATGTATGCTTGTGATGTCAAGACATATAAAGCTATAGGCCAACTGATGGAAAATAGGATTAGAATAGTTAGGTGGTTGTTTTTGACCAGTGCAGACTCAATGGGCTGAAGGGCTTTTTTCTGTGCTATAGACCTCTATAATTTTATGAATGAGTTGCTATGGTTCATTTCAGGACTAACAACTTAGGAATTTGACAAGAGGTCTTATTTGAAGAATACTGGGGGCTAGGGACTAAAGGCTAGGACCGAATCGCACAAACCACAGAGGATTAAACATATTAGGGAGGTTAATACAGAAAAGGAATTTGAACAAGTACCTGTCAGTGGAGGGCTTAGGTATAAAAGATCATGTTGATTATAGTTTTGGGTCAAACAAAAGGAAAGAGAGTCGAGCAACAGTCAGAAATTTTATTTTCGGCACTGCAAATAAAGAGAAAGCTAAAAACAGAAATTAAACTAGCAGACCGAAATAAGGTGCATATAAAACAAAGAAAGAGAACAGGTTAGACAAAGGTACTAAATATATCAGAAGTAAACTGAACAAATTACTGCTACAAATTCAACTTGGAGAGTGTGACATGGCAGCCTTTGTGGAGAAATGGTTCAAAATGAATCGAACTGGAGTAATGCTACACCAGATAACCAAGTCTGCAGGAAAGATAGTAAAAGTGGTACAGTGGAAGAGTAACCTCAATACTAAGGATGAGAGCATTTCAATGATAAGCAATGATATAACAAGCAGTAAGGAGGCAGTGGAGACTGGGTGGAATTAAGAAATGATCAAGGATTAAGATTGCAGTACAGCAGTTCCCAAAATGTGAGTTTCAAATTAAACTGCGGTTACAGAGGCAATGGGTCCAAAAAGGTTTCAAAATTCTGAGATGGCTCCCCATGCTGGAACCCAGGAAATTTCCAGACCTGCATGCCTCAGGATTACTTTTCAATTGGCTGGACAGTTGGGTTGTGAGGCAGAGTGATGTTAACATCCTGCGTTCAATTCCCACAATAGCTGAAGTTACTATGAAGATCCTTCCTTCTTAATCTCTCCCCTCACCTGAGGTGCAGTGACCCTCAGGTTAAACCAACACTAGTCATTTCTCTCTCTCTCTCTCTCTAATGAGACAGCAGCCCTCTAAGAGGATAGTGACTTTACTTACTACACGACAATGGATGATTGGGCATTTACAAAATTCTTGTGTTTAGGTGACCTTTACATTGGAAATCGAGAATATTTACTCTTCCTATTAATGTAAATGAGGGAAATAATTTAGCCTAACATCTGTTGTCAAGAAATTGCTCAAGTCAATAAGTGAGGATAGGAGTGATCGATCAACTTGAAATTTTTCAGCTGGTTAAGTCAAGCTTGCATGCATTTGCAAAATGCCTGAAGAAAATGACTGTTTCAACACATGATCAAAGTAATGGATAGAGAATGACAATGAATGTTATTGAAATTGACTTCCGGAAAACGACTCGTGTCGTCCATCACAGGAAACCACTAGCTAAAGTTGAGAATCAGGAAATTTACACATATTATTGACCTGGTTACAAATGTGACTCGTGGTGTCCCCCAACAATCTGTGTTAGGTCTAAAACAATTCATTGTACAGATTAATGACTATGGAGCAAGAACCAAAAACCACAATATCCAAACACTGACACCAGGACAACAATATGGATGAAACCATAAAATTAAGGAAAAATTAATAGATTTAGCAAATGGGAGAAAATGTGGCAAATTAATTAAATCTCAGGAAATTATTTTATAAAGTGATAGTTAATTTGTGCAAAGCCTTGGTTAGACCACACCGATGTCATGTTCAGTATTGCGCATCACCTTGGGAAGGATATAACTGTCTTCAAGAGAATGCAGCATAGATTTACTGGACAGATAATCAGATTGAGGAGAGATTAAACAAAAAAGGGCTTTATCCCCAAATGTCCAAAAAATTCAAAGATTATGGTGGGTTTTATAAAAAGACATTCCCAAAAGTAACCTTTTTGAATAAGAATTGTACAACAAGCATAAAATTCAAGAAGTTTTGAAATTATAATAAGTTAAAATAGTTCTCTTGTGGAGAAAGCAATGTAATAAATTCACTTTTGTAATACTGTCTACAGTAATCAAGAACACATTTTTAAATTTCTCACCTCGCTTTTGATTCCATTCATGAGCCTTTCCAATCAAACCAGGATCAAACTGATAGCGTCCATTTCGACAAAAATAATCATCTGTGCTGAAAATCATCCCATTAGGCCCCTGTTGAACAAGCATTCTGTCCAATTGCAATGAAAACTCATTAATTATGCAAAATCTCAAATTCTCAAACTATTCAGTAAGTTTGTCTAAGAAAAAATGCTCAGTCTCAATTTGGAAAATTGTTTTGCTTGGCACATGTGGGCAAATAATTTTGATCAAGTGTTAAACAAGAAGACATCCAATGAGATCTCACTTGGTGATCGCTCAGCTCTCAAGGTGAGATTGTT